>NW_028133792.1:0-39710 GCF_964662115.1 Mustela nivalis | reverse complement strand
CTGCCTGGTCTCCATACCCCACTTGCCCAAGGGGAATAGAAAGCTCCCCCCACCCGAGACTACCCACTTCCCAAGGGTGGGGGTGAGTCAAAAGGACATGGCCGTGGATGAAGGGCTGCCCCCACAGGCCTTTCTGGAAGGCTCTGGTGCTGGCTATGCTTTAGCACTGGGTTTGCTCCCAGGCAGAATCGCTGTGGCCCCACCACACTCCAGGGCCCCAGAGGCTGTCCCGTGAGCACAACTTCTCAGTCCCCATGGTGCTGCCCACCTGCCGGGGATGGGGGGATGGCCCCGGGAGGAAGTGCTGCTGGCTTCTTCTGCACAAATAACTCTGTTCACAGATGCCCTTCCCCCCAAGACCCCAGCCCCATCTCAGCCCCAGACCCCCGAGCCTCCCAGAGCAACCCGATGGCTCCGGTTCCTGAGCCCACAGGGTTCTGCTCCTTCCCAGACCCCAGGAAAGGCCTGACGAGGATAGGGAGGGGGGCGTCAGGGAACACAGGGCTGCCTTTGCAAACTCTCCGGCTGAGACCTAGGGAGTCTTGGAGAAACTGGGTGGGCCTGCTGCAGTTAAACAGGTTTGGAACCCATAGTGAAGCATGACCCAGTGTGTTTGGATCCTGTAAGGCCTGGCTTGCCAGGCAAGGTGAACTCTGACGGGTCCCCTCACTGGGGGCAGGAACGTACCGGCTCCCTTTGCTTTGCATACCACAGAACTCCTTGGCCCATGACAAGGACCACAGGCGACCCTCGAAGCTGGATCCCTGATGCCCAGCTTGGAGACTAAGCTCAACAAGCCCTCAAACTCCGAGAAGACCTGAGTCTTAGCAGACCTGAGTAGTTGGAGCAGGGCCCCTCTCTGTGTGCTGGGGAGTCTCATTCCAACCCCCAGAGGACTGGATTAAATGCCATAGGTCAGTGAACAGTCACCTCTTTCTGGAGTAGGGCAGCTGAGGGGGCTACCTTGCTCCTGCCAGACCCCACTCTGAACCCGGGCCCTCCACCACAGCCCTATAGCTCCTGCCTATCCCAGAAACGACCATTTTAGGAGAGCCAACAGATTAATCTGTTTCTTGGGAATGGAAAGACTTAAAGCCTTCTGTGGCAATCAATTACATATTAGTGTGAAATACCCCCATTAACTGGGCTAGGCTAAGCTAGCAATGTTATGTCCAAATACAGCCAGGGACAGGAAGGCAGATGGGGCCTCGGGAAGGAGCCCTCCACTAAGAGTCAAGAAGCCTGAATTCGCATGCTGTGTGACCTTGAGTGACCCAAGCAACTTCTCTGGGCTTCCATTTTCCCATCTATCTCATACAGAGCTTGCCTTCTTTGATGCTAAGGCCCTTTCCCTCCTCTAACATTTCTGAGTCAAAGACAACTCAGGCCCAGAGAAGAGAAAGGAAGCAGGAAGCAAAGAGAAAGCCAGTAAGAAAGGACTGCATGGTAGGGAAAAGAAGAAAGGCTCCAAGAGTGGACTCAGAGCCTGCAGATGCTCATAGAAGAGACCAAGGCCACAGGGCCACTGTCCTGAGCAAGGTTAACTTCCCCCATCTGCCTGCAGGACTTAGACCTGGCTAGCGGAAGGCCAGGAGGGATCAGGCACTGGGTGAGGTCAGGAAGTTTCGAAACTCAGACAGGGTTAAGAGGACCGAAATTGGGACCAGTGCCCGACAGTCCAAATAACGAACCAGACTTAGCCACAGTCTTCTCGCCTACTGCCCAGAGCTTGGATAAGTGGGCATGTCTCCTTAGAACAGGAAGCTGAGGCCTTGAGAAGCCCAGAGAAAGGTCAGGTGGGGCAAAGAAAGCATGCTGGCCTCTTATTCTCTAGGTCAGCCGCCTCACACCAGACCCTCACTCACTCACTCAGCCTTAGCCTCCCCCAGAACTCTAGCTGGGCCTTGGCAGGAAGTCTCAGAACCCCACAGGGAACTCCCACCCAAGGTCCAGCCAATCAGAGCCTCACTCTTGCTAGGCGACCCTGCCTAGAAGCCAGGTCGGCCCACACCTCTCAGGCCACCCTATGCCTTCAACAGAAACAAGGTCCTTTATCCCTCTGCCTATGGCTCTGGTAGCCCCCGCACGGTGGCAACAGCCCACCGCCGGCCTGCCCTGCCTCACCTCTACCCCAGGCAACATGGAGATCAACCCTACTGGCTCCTGAGCTGCTGTAGGGGGCAGGAGTCCCAGCAGAGAGGGCTTCAAGCGCAGCTGCCTCGGGCTTTCCTCATTCGTTCTCAGACCCCACTGTTGACGCAGGCCAGGGAGAATCCCCACTGGAGTGATGGAAACCCAGGGGTTCAGATAGAAATGAAAACACATCACGTAGTTCAGCCGTTTATTGCCTTCCTGGGGCAGGTGAAGAGGGGGAAGAGGCGGCAGGAAAGAGGGGTGTCCTGGCTGAGCTGGGGCAGCTGACCCCTGAGTACGGACTCTCTCTTCTCAGAGCTGGTCCAAAAGGAGCAGGGGAGGGGGACTGAGGACAGACGAGCTGACACCACCTAGGGTGCCACCCCCTCAGGCCTCCCTCCAGCACCTCTGCTGGCTTGGTGGGTGGCAGAGGCGGAGTCCACCCTCTCTAATCACACCGGGGGTGGATCCTGGCTGAAGGGCCTGAAGGTGAAGAAAATGGGCTGGTCGGGCATCAGGATGAGGTTGAACGTGGTGCCCACATCACAGAGATGTTGCATTTCAACTCGGAAGTTCTCCAGAATCTGAGAAAGAGGTGGTGGGCTTAGGGGAGAGATGCGAAGGGGCTCTCTCCCCTCTGGGGCCAGGCTCATTCACCTGTAGGTGTTGCCTGTCGAGTGGGACTTGAGGAGCTCTGAGGGGTCAACACGGCTCCTGCTTACCTGGCCCAGTGCGTGAAATACACCCCGGGTGCTTCGTCCCCTTGAGTTGCCTTAGCTTTGACAAAACCTCGTCCCACCACACACCCACACTGTCACCACTTGGAGGGAATAGATGGCCAGGGGACACCCCTGGGTAATAAGCAGATTAGCCCAAAAGAGGAGGCAATAGTAGATTAGCCCAAAATTGTGGGGGAGGAGGAGGGTTAAGTCAGGGACACTGATGTCCCCAGCCCTGTGCTCCCTGGGCTCCGGGCAGAAGTGGGAGTAGGAGGGTCAGTGCCTTCCTTCAGGCCACAGTCAGCCCAGGCTGCCCCGATGTCCCCGACTGGACTCACGTGGATGAGGAAGAGGGTCATCTCGAGCTCAGCGATCCGCCGGCCCACGCACTGTCGCACACCCCAGCCAAAGCCCAGGTTCCGGAAGTGGATGAGGTTCTTGTCTTTACCCAGCCATCGAGTTGGGTCAAACTTGCTCGGATTGAAGAAGAAAGTGGGGTCCTGGCCCATGGCATAGGTGGACACCTGCACCAACGTCTGGGGACAAGATGGGCAGAGGACTGGGTGTACAGGCCTCACAGCCTGGAGCCTAACTCAGCTTCTGCTCCCACCCCGACCCAGGCTGTCCAGCGTCCCGGCACAAGACGCTGCCTGCTGTGTGACCTTGAAAAAGGCCCCAGCCCTCCCTGAGCCTCACCCATCCAGTGGGCCTGACCGGAAGACTCAAGGCCAGGGAGGGCCCCAGGGATTGTCCTGTCCTTTGCTGAGCCCCAGAGGGCTCCCAAGACCCAGACAGCCCATGGGGTAACCTGGGCGTGGGCAACCTTCCAGAGATGGTCACCCACTATGCCCAGTACCCCTGCCCTTGGTTCACACTTTGGACTGCTGCTGCCAAGGACACCAGCCGCCAGCTCCAGGAAGAAAGAGGGGACAGAAACCCCAATCACCACCATCTGTGTGCGACTGCAGTCCACCCCCAGCCTCCTCTGTCTGACTGGCAGGGCCGGCAGCCCACCTGGCTGCCCTTACCTTGGCAGGAATCATGTAATTCCGAAGAACCAAATCATTTTCAAGATACCGCTGCAGGGTCACGGAGATGGGGTGGATCCTGCCAGAAGAAACATTCAGGGCTGATGCCCTGAAGCCCGGACACCCCGCATGGCGGACACCCCGCATGGCATCTCAGCCCCAGCCACCGCACCCCGGGGGGGATTCTGGAGACAGGATCCCTACCCTTATTTCCTCCCTCCCCCATTCCCAGCTGTCTCCCCCCCCACCCGCCCGACCTCTTGCTGCCTGCCACCAATCCCCTCCCTTGTGCTCTGCCCAGGGATCTGGGGAATGAGGAGGGCAGGCAGGGAGGGGCGAGCTTACCTCAGTGTCTCCTTGATGCTAGCTTTGAGGAGTGGGACCAGCTGCAGCATCGCGCTCACATCTCCCTGGGCCTGGCGCCGGGCGGCCAGGACCTCCTCCCGCAGCATCTCCTGCACCCTCAAACTGCGTGCCATCTCATAGAGGTGCCACTGCAGAGTCATGGATGTCTGGTGGGGGGGCGGGGGTGGGGGTGGGGGGTGGGAGAGAAGGGGGACTTGTCACTCTTGGAACATTTAAACCTATGCTCAACTTTCATTTCCAAGCATCTCTGCCCACCCTCCTCCTCCTCGTATCCAGAGACCACCATCCACAAAAGCAAAACAAAATTCTAAAGGAGAAGGTTGAAAAAAGCCTTTCTCACTCCCCAGAGCAGAAATATCTGGGCAGCGCTTGTCCCTGTCCTCGTCACCAGAGCCCACCTGTTTCCCCAGCCAGTGGAGTCAGCCATACAGCCAATGTCTTCTTCCAGAGGACCCCGGAGGGCTTTGGAAGCTAAATCCTACTTCTGTAAGGGTTGTCATCCCAAATGATGGCCATTCCACCCCTCTCCCACTAGACCTTCCCCTAAACCTTGGCCTTTGGCTATGGGAGCATAAAATAAAGTGAGGCCCAAAGATACTGAAAGCAGAAGTGCCCGACCTTTCTCCCATCGGTGTTGCGGTTAGCATGGGCTTATCCCAAGACGAATCAGCTCAGCTGGGCATTAGGCAGAGGCAGTGACCATTAGCCCTACGCTGGAGGTATGAGGGTCACCGGTCAAGCTCCACAGCTGCAGACTCTTCAGTGGTAGGACCTTAGGTGGAAGCCGTCCTCCCTCTTACGGCCAGGACATGTCATTACTAGGGATCTTATTTTTGTCCAAGAGGATTGGACACTCTCCTCCTTCCCTCTAGCAGGCGCACTCGGGGAAAAAATGCCAGGTAGTCACCTCTCGGCTTAAAACCCTTACATGGCCCCAGAAGCAAGTGCCTGACCCACAGGAACCCCCAACACCTGCCCACCACTCCCAGCCCCACTGCTCCCCTCTCTCTGACATGCCCCTCCCGCTCTAGCCGCACAGAGCTACACGCAGCTCCCAAAGCCCAGAAGTCTTCCTCCTGCCATTTCCTCTTTCTAGAATTCCCCTCCCCAAACCAGGAAGCAAGGATGTACTACTCTGTCTTTAAGACTTGGAGCAAACGTGTGTATTTGTCTCATTATCTCCAGGTCTGACACACGAGTGGCTACTCAGGGAGATACTTGTTTAATAAAGTAGTAAAAAGTTCCTGGCTATGTAACCTTGACTAAGTGACTTGAGCTTTCTGTGCCTCAGTTTCCTCATCTAACACTGAGGGGTAATAGTAACACATCTACCAGTGCCATCTGGGAATACTCAATGAGTTAATATGTATGAAAAACTTAGACCCCTGCCTGCCATATAGGACAGGCTTCATAAATGCTACCCAAGGACTCCTGCTTTGGTGCAGGCGAGCAGTTTGGAAGAGGTCTTCTACATTACTGACCATGTTTAATATACACTCAAAGGCTCATCTGCAGCCTGTCCCATAGACCCACAGTCCTGTGTTAGAGCACAACACAAAGATGACACCTGGACCAGAAAGTTACTACCACGGGGGATTTGACACCTGCTTCTCCCTGGTCCAGAAACTCTCCTGCTCCTCTCTCCTCCTTGGCACTTGCCCGGCTATTGGGCCGTACAGCATGGTGATGTAGTCCCTTGGGCGCGGGCTGCCTCCTTGTCACAGGATGGGTCATGTCCCCACCAAGCTCCTAAGTTGAAGTCCTAACCCCCATCCCCAGTACCTCACAATGGGACTGTATCAGGAGATAGGGCCCTTTGCAGAGCGAAGGTAAAATGAGGTCGGGGGGGGGGGCGTTGTCCCTAATTAATAGGACTGGGATGCTTCTAAGAAGAAGAGATTAGGCCACAGGCAGGCACACAGACCGTGTGAAGACACAGGGAGAAGACAGCTATCCACGAGCCACGGAGAGGCCCCAGAAGAAACCCGCCCCGCCACAGGGATCTGGGCTTCTAGCTCCAGAACTGCGAGAGAATAAAGTTCTGATTTTTAGGGCACCTGGGTGGCTCAGTGGGTTAAGCCTCCGCCTTCGGCTCAGGTCATGATCTCAGGGTCCTGGGATCAAGCCCCGCATCGGGCACTCTGCTTCCTCCTCTCTCTCTCTCTCTGCCTGCCTCTCTGCCTACTTGTGATCTCGCTCTATCAAATAAATAAAATCTTTAAAGTTGTTTTTTAATTCTGTTATGGCAGCGCCAGCACTGATAGCCCCTTCCTCTCTGAGCCATATGGGACCTTTGAGGTCTCTCATATTCATCTTTATAGTCTCAGTGCCCGAATCCCAACTAATAACTAATAAACACTAAATAGTTAACCCTCACTCTCACAGCAGATGGTATTGGGAGAAGGGAGGGACACAAGGCCAGACATTTTGTCATTCCAGAAGTTTCTGGGGTATCGTCCTGCCTGTGGAAAGGACCCAAGGAAGGCACCACAGAGAATGCCCTCAGGCACTGGGGGTGCCAAGGGGGACTGAGGTCTGGAGTGGGGAGGATGGGAGACAACGAGAGCCCAGGGCAAATTCCACTGGCTCCCAGCTCTTCAGAGGGCCTGCCTGCCTTCCTGAATCCAATGCTCTGTGTTCTCCACCTGTGATTGGAGGGCTTCTCCCTTCTCACTGTGTGACCCCATCCACCTAGATGCTCCCTTCTCACAAGCAAAGAGAAAATGGTGGATCAGCCTCAAGGCGAGCTCCATGGGTGTTGGATGTGACCCCAGCCTTCTAGGAGATCAATATTTAAGAAATGCAGCCAGGAAAGGGAGACCCACCCCAGGCGATGGAGTGGACTGGCAGGGAAGGGGCCCAGGGCCCAAGAAGGGACAGGATGTGCTGGGGGTCACCTCACCGTGTCCACACCCCCGGCCAACATCTCTGTGATATTGGCCTTGACGTCCTCAAAGAGCAGCTTGTTATTTTTTAGGAGGCGGTGGAGGATACCCGGGTAATTGTTGACGTCTCTCTTCTGCCTCAGGTCCCAGTAGAAGTTCTGGGTGTAGATCTCGGCTGTGCAGGATGGGAAAAGAAATGAGCTCTGTGCGGGTGGGAGGGAAAGTGGGAGGTGGTACCGAGGGCTGAGGGTTTGGGGACCCAGCTTTCCAGCGGCCCCTTTGCTGAGCACACACACTCTGTTAAAACCTTCGTCACCATCTAATACCTGATCCTAGCTCTCGGCGGTAAGTGATGCCATTCCCATTTTACAGATAAGGAAACAGAAGTCCAAAAGGGTAGTGACTTGCCCAAGGTCATGCATGGGGTGTCAGGGGCAGTGTGGATTTGACTCCAGGTCTGGCCTCAGCACCACACCCCAGTCGACCTATTTCACCCTGCCTTACAGATCTCTCCCACCAAAGTCCTAAGCTGTCACCAAGCACAGCTGTGTCTGAAGCACTGGTCCTTAACCCTCTGGGGATCCTGGGCTCCTCTCGAAGAAAAGAGTAATGGTTCTGATCCTCTTTCTCCAGAAAAATCAAACCATCTCCAATAGCCAGGCTTTAGCCCTCCATGGCCAGGGTTCCGGAACCTCCCCGCCTCCCGTGTCTACCCACCAAAGGACAGGGGCTTCTTACCTCTCTCTCTCCCCAGCCCCAGGCCTGGGCTTCCCACCCTCCAAGGTGGACAGGGCTCTCCTGACTCCCAGACCTGGCTACCCAAGATGCAGTCTTCACCTTTATTGAAAATCACATCCCAGGCAGCCACATGGTCTCTCCAGGTCTTGGTCTTGAATAGACGGAACAGTTCCGGGGGGAAGGTGAGCATGGGCACGCTGGTATGGAACATCTGGTAGACAGCATCGATGAACCGCTGGGCCTCAGGGTCCACTCTCTCCTCCAGCATCCCCAGACGCTCCCCAAACATGACATTGGTGATGGCTGTAGAGGGGAGCAGAAGGGCCCCTTCTGAGGGCTGCAGCTCCCAGGAACCTCACCACCACCCCCGCCAACACACAGGATTTCCCGTGCCCAACCTCAGACTCTTTCATCAAGAAACTGAAGCCTGAGTCCCCAAAGGCTGAAATTGCAAGGCTGGCGACCACTCAGGTCCTTGAGAGGGGCACATGGAAGACGTGTGGTGGGAAGCCGTCTCCAGCAGAGCTGGGAAAGGGCACGGGAGGGGCTGAAATGGCTCCCCCCCCTCCCCCAGCACCCTGAGCACCCTCTGGGCCTTCCTCCTAGGAAGAGACACATATTTCTCATCCATAATTGACCGAATTGGCTATTTCCTGAAACAGGTCAGACAGGAGACTCAGGAACACAGCCCTGGTAATAAGCCATTCACAGCCCAGAAGACACCTAGCGCCTACTGGGTCAGGAATTTGAATGTTGATTTCGTATCAAACTCTGGACATCCCAAATCTGCAGTGACCCCATGATCCCCATCAAGCCATGAGGCCTTCACCCACACTGTTCCCTCTGCCCATACTGTCTGACCTCCTTACCCTATCTGTAAAACTCCTACACATCCTCAAGTACCCAATTCAGATTAACCACCCAACCCTCTCTTCCCCTTCCAGACCCCGAAGGTCAATGTCCCAGGAGAGAGAGAGGTAGAAGATGGATCCAGCAGCTCATCCCAGAAGCCAATGCCAATACTTTTTCAGGATCCATGCTGGGTCTTCAGGTAGGAGGATGGGTTCTCCCACCCACAGGACCACTGTCAGGTAGACAAAAGCCCCTTACACTCAAAGGCGAAGCGAAACAGATCGTCACTGATGTCCCCTGAGAACTTTCCGGAGCCCTGCTGCTTGATGCGCCGGTGTAGGACTTTGACAAAGTCCTGAGACACTGGATCCAGCAGTGGAATGAAGTTCTTTATGGCCTCTGGGGCCATCACCTCCTGGTTCAGGACCAGCCGGTCTTTCTTCCAAGCTCCTGACTTCCTGAGAAAACACAGGCCCTCAGGCCCTGACTGTCACAGACCCCACGCCTGGCAAACACTCAGAGCCCGCACTCACTTCTACCCACAATGCCCTGGGCCTCCCATCTCCCAGCTGTTGCCTGGCCTGGGGGAGGGGATAGGGAGAAAGAGGGCGAAGGAGAACAAATCCCCCATCCCTCCTCCACTCCCTCTGCTGCTGCTGTGGCCAGGAGGTCCTATTCTTAGCACCTCTAAGTAACTTGCAAATCCTCCACTGTTTGCCTCCCAGCAGGCTTGCCTTCCCTTCCTCTGGGCTGAGGCTCAGCTCCTACCATTCCAGCGCCCCTCTAGGTCACTGTCTCACCTGCCATTGCAGAGACACAACTGACCCATCTCTCCTTCTACGCCCCCACAACGTGTCCCATTACTGACACTGGTGGGGGACCTCAGGTGCCCTGAAGTGGGTTAGTGAGAGACTTCAGCTTAAACGGCCCACACTCGAAAATAGATCTGTGCAAAGCCCTCTTTGTAGTTTTAGGGCTTTGCTTGTTTGTAAGGATGTTTTTACAAACCCACCAGGCAACACGGAAACTAGAACTTAACAGTAGCTTAGATGTGCCACCTGTAGCGACAGTACCTTAGAGGACCTGAGGCTCCTCCCACCTGCTGTCTCCCTGGCCCAGGGGACCGCCAGCCTGACTCCCTTGCTTGCTTTTGAATATGATTTTATCCGTCTTAAATAGTATACTTGTTTTCAGCTTCTTAAAAAGGCTGTCGTGATTTGCTTTTTCCACTGATTTTATATTTTTAAGTATCATCTGGATCGCTGCTGGTCACTGAGTCCATTCACTGTGACTGGTGTGGGCCCCTGCACTCATTCATGCTCACTCCCGTTGGGCGTTTAGCTGGCTTCCTGGGCTTGGCTGTCGGAACAGCACTGCCGCAAACATTCTAGCTCTCGTTCCGGTTCCGTTCCCGGTTCCGTTCCCGGGAGGTCTATCCCTGAGCAGAGACTGCTGTCTGGTGGGGAGGGGAATATCCAAGTGCCGGAGGGAGTGTCCAACCATTTTCTGAAACAACGGCACCAGCCTTCACCACCACTAGCAAGCTACAAGAGCTCTTGTCTCTCTGTATCCTCAGCAACACCTGACACGCACATTTTAAATTTTTTTGAGCAATTTGGGGGAATGTGGTATCGGTTACTCTTAAATACACGGACTTGTCTGTGTTTCTCATTGCCCCTGTAGACTCACGGTGACGGGGCCCTGCCCTACTTGTCACTGTACCCCGGAGCCTGGCACATCGTTGGTGCTCAATAAGATGGGACTTAATGAGTGAGCCAATCAGTGAGAACTTTTCTGGGGCTTTATTTACTCATTACAATCTTCAACCTGAGCATTTCCCTGAAGGCTGGAGGTGTAGTTCCCCGGCAGCTGTTTATGGAGACAGGAAGATGCCAGGAATTTGCCTAGAGGCCACAGCCAGAAAAGGCAAGGCAAGCGCCTCCCTGTCATCTCCCGCCAGCCCCCGGGAGATGGCCCAAGACTCACTTCAACAGGACTCCGAGAGGTCTCTGGTGATACTGGTGATAGGCTACCCAGGGCGGGATGCAAAATCGTTCTGGTGTGGGACCCTCACATTTAAAGAGGAGGGCCACATCTTCAGGGTCGATGATATAAACCGATTCCACGCTGCCCAGCTTCTCCCTGGAGGAACGGATGAGAAGAGCTATAGCAGATTCCAGGAAAGCCAAGCAGGCCCTGGGCAGGAATGGTATAAGTGACAGGACAAATGGTCCTGACAGTGGATCCTCGTTCCACAGCCTCCTTGCTGTGTGACCTGAGGCAAATCGCTCACCTTCTCTGAGCCCCACTATCCTTTTCTATAAAATAGGGATACGGGGTTGCTGAAGGACCAGATGATAAAGTCTGTGCATGGGACCCTGCAAGGGCATTCTGCAAGTTCCAGCATTTGCTCCTCATCCCAGTAGCTGTTGTCCTACCAGGCCATGTCCCCAGGACCAGCACCCCCTCCCCCTCCCCCCCTGCCCCCAAGGACCATCAAGTCCTCCCTTCCATGCTTCTCTTCCTATGTGTCCACACCCTCAGCACCCTCCCCCATCACACCCACTGCAGAGCTCAGAAACAGCGTGGTCACTCGCCCCTGGAGTGGTTCAGTGTAGACGGCTTGTTTGGCAGTCCACACACCGGGCCAGCCAATCCCTTCTAGGCTCTAGGATGGAAATGCTGGGAAAGGCCACCCTGCCTCTCCTTGGATTCCAATAAGCCAATTTGCCTCTCTTCAACAAAACCACAGTAAAGCCTCAGGCCTCGAGGACAGATATATGTCACAAAGCACTTTGTAGATGGTCTCTGTGGAAACGGCAGAAAAGTCCACTTCTCGTGTGCTTCTGCCTTTTGCGTAAGAAAGTTCATTCAAGATACACTATAAGGCAAAATGTAAAAACATACAGGTATAAGCCAAGTTCTCTCGCCTCCCCCTTCCTCAAAGGGAGGGAGGGAGGAAGGAGGAAGAAAGAGAGGGAAGAAGGGGAGAGGAGAGGGGAGGGGAGGGGAGGGGAGGGGAGGAGGGAGAAGGAGAGTGCTCTTTAACCACTGACCCATTAAGCCCCATCCTCCCTTCCCAAGTCTCCTGGGGCCTCGTCCATGGCCTCCCAGAAGATTGCCTCAGTGTTTTTCCAAGTGTCCTAACACCACCGTCTCCATCCCGCACCCCCCCAGCTCAGCAAAATCCTTGAACAGCTATTATTACTACCAAGTCCAACTCTGGGAATCTAGCCCAAGGCAGTGATCTGATGTGTGCGATGGATAAACAAGTTGTCAAATAGCAAAATATCCCAGAGCAGGCTAGATGTCCACTTTACAGGGCTGGCTTCAATCAGAGAGCTTATCCACAGTACGGACTACTGTGCTGCCTTTTTAAAATCATATTAAAGAGCAAAAAGAGGAAAGAAGTCATCTAGATGTCCTTGTGAGACCCCGCCAAACAGCATACCTCATATATTCACATTCTCTATGCTACATAAATATTATCAACATCGAGATTCCATCTGACTGCAATTTCCATTTGCACTTGCCCATATTTTTTCTGAATTGTTTAATCACATGTATTCAGAAGTTTATAATTTCTGAGCCATGAACACTGATACCGAACTAGGAGTCAGACCGTTATGGTTCCGAAAATAGCCCTGGCTTTGCCCTGATGAGCTGTGTGACCTTGGCAAGACCCCTCTCCTTCCCGGCCTCAGTTTCTCCATCTGTAAAATGTGAATAGTGAACATCAAATTCAAGGACGTGACAAGAGGCTCAGACGATAGTGACTCAGAAAACAGAAAGGGGCTTGATCAAAGAAGCCTTGTTCCTACCAGAGGGAGAGGAAGCAGGGGAAGAGGAGGAGGAAAGAAGGAAGAGGAAGAAAGAAGAAGAAAGGAGGGATAACAGACCATCTCCTGGAAGTGAGAAGCCACCTTCTTCCAAACCTGGCACTCAGCCCGGGAGCTCCCTGCCTCCAACCAGCTGTAGGAAAGACACTTCAGATTTCTAAAGGGCTTGTGTGTGGTGGGGGGGGGGGGGGAGAATGACCAGCTGGACCCTTAGAAAACATGCCTGCCCTCCCACCCCAAGCCCACCAACAAGCCAGCCAACATAGCCCATCAGTGCCCTTTCCCCACCTTGACCCTTTCACTTAAAGGAAAACGCACTGCCCCTCCTGGTGTCCCCTCCCTGCCCCCAGCTGACACCTCCACCATCCCTTACCCCTTAAGTGTCCCCTCAGAACAGAACCCAGGTATGGCTTGAAGCTTAAGCACCTGAGACCTCCCGCCCTCAGACCCCCGCCCCATTCAGAGGCTAAATGACCTTTCTGTGTCCTTCCTCCTGGCAGAAACCAAGGCAGATGCTTGGAAAGTTGGAGCTCTAGCCAGGCTGAGTGGAGGGGACAAAATCAGCTGTTCCAGATCTGCCTGGGGCTGAGAAGGGAGGCCAGCATCTCAGCTGGACAGGGATCTAGCTGGGCGACAGGGGGAAGAATGCCCACCCCTCCGGGCCTCAGTTGCCTCTGACAGTGGGGGTGACAACTTTACCTCCCAAGGTGTCTTGAGGATAATGGCTGTAGGAAGGCAGTGAACTGAGCCTCCCCCACCTCCCCCCAGGTAAGCTTCAGAGGGTGTAGGACCTGAGCAGCAGTGAGGCCTCGGGGCTGGGAACAGAACTCACTCTCTGGGAAGCCTTTTTCCTTCTGCCACCGTCCTTGGGCATGAGAGAAATCAAGTCAGCGGTAGATAAGAGCAGGGGCACCTGGGTGGCACAGTCAGCTAAGTGTCTGACTCTTGATTTTGGCTCAGGTCGTGATCTCAGGGTCGTGAGATCGAGCCCCGTGTCGTGCTCCATGCTGGGCAGGGAGCCTGCTTAGAATTCTCCAACTCTGCCCCTACCCACCCTCTTTAAAAAAAAAAAAAAAAAAAGTAGACAAGAGGCTGGAATGGAGGGCCAAACCTTTGGGGAAGGGGAGTCCAGCAAGGCTTCCCAGGCCCCTCCAACTCCCTATCCCACCAGCCCCACTGCCAGGCTTACCTATAAATGGGGCCATACTTCTGGAAGTTCTGGACCTGATGGTAGTGGATTTTCTGTGAGCCCATCTCCCTCCAGAAATTGTACAGATTTAGCCAGCCATTGTTTCCAGGGGTGGGGATCTCATTGAAGGGGCGAGGAATCTGAGTGGAGATACTGGCCCCCTCCCCAGTGGGCATCCTGGGATGCCCCGGACCCTCCCGCATGGTGCACAGGACCGGCGGGCAGCCTTTGACCAGGACTGAGCGAAGAGGAAGCCCCTTGGCCAGCATGCCGTCCCCCACAGCGGCTGCAACACTTGCTTGCACCACAGCAGGACTGCTGGGGTGACTCAGGCCCCGGGGCCCCAAGGTCCAGCTTATAAGCACCAGCTCAAGGCTAAGTGAGCTGACAAAGCCTCCCTCCTTCTCCTATTGGCTCCAGCCCACACACAGCCCCTCCCAGACTTGGTGTGCCAAGGCTCCGACTGGGATTTCTGCCACCAGAGAGACTTCCCAAAGCACAAGGAGACACCCCCCTAATCTGTGTCCTTACTGTCAGCCCCAGCAGGCCCCTGAAGTGGTCAGTTTTGGGGTCTGTTATCAAAGGAGCGAGACTGATACAAATTGAAAGTAAGGCAAAACTTTATTTTTATGCCAGGCATCAGAAGTCAGACTGACCAGCCAGGGCCACCTCCGAAGAGGGTGACCCCGTCCCGATCTCACAGGCTGGTTTTATAGGGCATAACCGCAGACCGCAAGTTACGTGGCTTCTATTGTATTCCAGGAGGCATTTACACCCAGAACAATACCAGGAACTACTGGGGCGTTTATTCCCCGAATGAAGTCTTTAGATATAAACAACAATATGGCTACCCAGGTAATATGGAGTCGCTCTGGCTAAGCAGGCCCTAATAGTTAAACAGGTTTTAACATTAAATCGGCCCTAACAGTCAGGTTTGTGCCTTTCCTCTGCTGGGGCCTCCTGCTTCCGCCTACAGTGGGGACCCAGCTGCTGGCAGACATCCCTGAGGTTGGGCAGACAACCTGGGGTTAGGGGTGCTTATGAGGGACCCAGAAGGAGGTGAGAGCCACCATGCAGCTCTCGGGCAGCCCTTTCTTATAAAAGATGATAGATACATAGATATGTAGATATAGAGACTGATTATTATAAACTATTTTTAAACAGTTCCCCTATTTTTTAAAAATTTAAATTCAATTAACATGTAATGTATTATTGGTTTCAGAGGTCTAGTGATTCATCAGTCTTGCATAACACCTAGTGCTCATTATATCACGTGTCCTCCTTAATGTCCACACCCGGTTACCCCCACCCCCCCCTTAATGTCCACATCCAGTTATACAGCAACCCTCAGTTTGAGAGTTTCAGAGTTTCTTAAGGTTTGTCTCCTGCTCTGGTTTCCTCTTGTTTTATTTTTTCCTCTCTTCTCCTATGATCCTGTTTTGGTTCTAAATTCCACACATCATTTAGATCATATGATAATTGTCTTTCTCTGATTGACTTATTTCACTTAGCATAATACCCTCTAATTTCATCCACATCATTGTAAATGGTAAGATTTCACTTTTTGATGGCTGAGTAATATTCCATTGTATATATATTATTCATTCACCTGTCGGTGGACATCTGGGCTCTTCCCATAGTTTGGCTATTGTGGACATTGCTGCTATGAACATTGGGGTGCACCTGTCCCTTCAGATCACTACATTTGTTTCTTTGGGGTAAATACTCAACAGTGCAATTGCTAGGGCATAGGGTCAGTTCTCCAATTTTTAAAGTTCTACTTTTTCTGCTTGGAAAAAAAAAACAAAAACACAAAGCCTGTATTTTCTGAAAATGTTATAAGTGGCAAGTATTGTTATCATTATTGATGAGGGAGCAGGAGGCTGGCTGAGGACAAAGCAAAAGCTGGCGCCTTGCACCCCCCCCCTTTTCATCCGCTCCCCTCCATATGTGTAGCATTCCTCAGGCACCCCTGACTGCCATAAAATGATAAATAGTTAACTTGCTGAGATCACAATCCTGCAAGACAGGAGTCTCCCTTGGTTTGCAAATGTCCTTGAGATTACAACAAAGAAGTTACCTTATCAATAGCCCAATTTCCAAAGACACATAGGTTCTGGGACTTCATCAATTATTTTTTAAAATACTACTATTAAGAAATAAACTAAATTACAGTCAAGGTTGCTCATTGTAGAACACTAAGGAAAAGGAACAAAAAAAATCAAAATCTCCCAAGCCTCTAACATTGAGTGAAAGAACCCAGCAGAAGGGCAGGTGCTGTGGGACTCCGCCCCCAGTGAAGTGGGAGAATGGGGAAATGAGCGTGTGGTGTTAGATGCCCTCTTGGGGTGCAGGGGCTCGTTAGGTGTCCGACTCTTGATTTCAGCTCAGGTCATGATCTCAGGGTCCTGGGCTGGAGGCCCGTGTTGAGCCCAGCGGGGAGTCTGCTCCGGTGCTTTCTCTTTGCCCCTCCCCCCAACACACGTGCGCTCTCTCTCAAATAAATAAATAAATCTTTTTTGTTTTTAAATCTCCTCCATGTCTTTAAAAAAAAAAAATGAAAGAAAATTATTGTTTCTCTTGTGCGGTAATGACCAGGGCAGGGCTGAGAGAACTTGCTGGAGTGCTGGAAAAGCTCTCTGTCTTGATCTGTGTATTTACATATGTAAAAATTCACCTGACCTATACATTTGTAATATTTGCATTTTTTGGAATATAAGTTACTGCAATAAAAATGTAAAAAAGCACAAACAAACAAAACAAACCCTTTCTAACAGACTCTTTCACCTATAAAAAAAACAATGGGCCTTTCCAAAGAGGACACAGCCTCACAAGGTAGGCATTAAACCCAGCCCAAGCTCAGGGGTCACTCCCTCTCCCTAAGGTAAGGGGGAAGGAGAAGAAGTCCCCTGGGAAAAGGGAAAGCAAATAGTCACTAGGAGCAGGGCACGCCCCCCCCAAGCCCTCCCCTGCCACCAACCTCCCCCCCCCGCCCCCCCCCCCCCCCGCAGCCTTGGTCCCCAGAGGCTGTATGGGTCACTGCCCCCTGGCTGGGAAGGGGCAGCAGTTCGCCCAGTGGGTCCCAGCAAGGGTGACAGCCACACCCAAACCTCTGTCCGCTGGCCTAGGCGGCAGCCAGTAGCCTCTCCCTATATATGGGGCCGATGAAAGTGGTCTCAGCTTCCGTCAAAACCTGCTGGACATCCAGGTGGGGCTGCCCAGACACAAATGCTCCCAGACTGGGTTTTTTGAAGACTCTGTCACTGAGGATTCTATACTCCGCCTCAAGGCAGAAACAGGAAACTTTTCCAGCCTCACTTGGGTCAGGAAAGCTGGCAGATAGCTGGGGCTCCCCCAATCAGAGCCCCCTCAGGAAATTTTGGTTGAGAAGGCAGTGGCAGGAAGAGGCGAGCACCATGGCACGTGTGGGGGCGGAGACTTCCTGGCGGTGGGGGCCAGCTGCAGCAGGGGACCCCGGTGGGGGAGGGGCACTGGCATGTGATTCAGGTGACGGTCCTGACCCCTTGGTATCCAAGCTTGATTATCCACCCTCCCGGAGATCTTGTCCACCACACAATGTCTCCTGATTCAAAGAACTCAGGGATTGGGATCCAAGCACGGTGGCGAGACACGTCCTCCTGGGGCCTGGACCCCTACAACTGGGTAACCTGGCTGCTCCCTCTGGCGGGACCTGTATGCATAATCCTCCTCCTAATCTCAGTTGCTCCCTGTCTTTTCCAGTACCTGCAGGGTCGCCTACAAGAACTTGTAGTATCTGTCAATCAACTCTGCCTCCAGCCCTACTCTCGCCTGCCCACTTCCAACTACCCCTATGACAACGCTTCCTGTCAGCAGGAAGTAGCCAGAATGGAGTCGACGCCCTTGACACCATTATATTAAGCAAAAGGTCGGAATGTTGGGCTGGCAGGAAGGGCTACTAAAGATGGCGAAAGTTCCCGCCACAAGACCTGAGCTGGGACAGGAGAACAAAGGCCCAAGCAGGAATCTGAGACCCCCGCCCCCGGGCTCCTGTGGACCAATGAGATCCCGATGAGCGGCGGGATAGCCAAATAAGGGAAACTTGCCAAAAGACCCCTGAGCTTTCCCCAAGACCCCTTAAAAGCCCCCTCCTCCCTGCCTTGGGCGCGACTTCCGCCACTCCGCTTTCCAGAGTCCCGGAACCTCGCCGGAGGGTGCCCACCTCCTCCCGGCTTTCCTGGCTCCCCTTCTCCTGAGCCCTGAAACTTCGCTGGGGAGCATTTTTAATAAATCTTGCCTTGCACCCACTGTGCCTGGTGTTGTGTTTATCTCGCCGGAAAAAACTTTACACTGATAAACCCTTCCCTGGGAAGTATTAGCTAGAGCGAATTCTGTTCTTGATGACATGATGCGACTCCGAATGATACAAGAGTAAACAATCACGTTGCTAAAAATCTGTCCCATGCCTGCATTTCAAACCTAAATTAACCAAGTCGAATCACTTTGAAAAATCCTGCTTTTAATTTACGCCCCCATATAGTCTTGAACTCATTAAGGGGACATTCTGGGAACAAAAGAGACAAAGTCTTATGACAAAGTCATGCTCCGTGGAAAGAGGGCAGCTGAGGTTTGTTACGAGGACCACCAACACTAGTGCACATGACTATGCCATCCTGAGATAAACACAAACCCTGGTTAAAAACATGTTCTTAGGGGCACCTGGGTGGCTCAGTGGGTTAAGCCGCTGCCTTCGGCTCAGGTCATGATCTCGTGTCCCGGGATTGAGTCCCGCATCGGGCTCTCTGCTTGGTAGGGAGCCTGCTTCCTCCTCTCTCTCTCTCTGCCTGCCTCTCTGCCTACTTGTGATCTCTGTCTGTCAAATAAATAAATAAAATCTTTAAAAAAAAAAAAAAAAAACATGTTCTTATATTTCCTTCCAATCCTTTCCAAGTGGATTCTTTTTTTTTTTTTAAGATTTTATTTATTTATTTGACAGAGACAGAGATCACGAGTAGGCAGAGAGACAGGCAGAGAGAGGAGGAAGCAGGCTCCACCTTGAGCAGAGAGCCCGATGTGGGGCTCCATCCCAGGACCCTGAGATTACGACCTGAGCCAAAGGCAGAGGCTTAACCCACTGAGCCACCCAGGTGCCCCTCAAGTGAATTATTTTCCGTTGTCTTCTTTCTTTCTCTGAGGGGTTGAAATTTTATCTTTATTTCAATGTATAGTTTACCCCCAATAATCTATAGAGTGGCTTAAAAACTCAATTAGCACCTGTGCAAGTCTGGGTTCAGCCAGAGAAGCAGAACTAGAGGGAGGGGCGTGAGGGATCGGCTTGTGCAACACCGAGCCGGCTGGGTGAGTTTGAAATCCATCAGCGCCTGTCAGAAGGGCAGGCTGGACGCTTGGCGCCAGTGGAAGCCACAGCCCACAGGTGCGATTTCTTCTCCTTCTGGGGACTCTCAGCTCTGCTCCTGAGGCCCTTGGACTGGTTGAAGCAGACTCACCAGATTGTCTTTATTCTATAATGATAATATTCTTTACTTCAAATCAACTGATTCTGGAGTCAAATCACCTCTACAAACTGCCTTCCCAGCAACACCCAGCTCAGTGTTTGAACAACGGAGGCCTGGAGCCTGGCAATGCCAATGTCTCCAAATGAACATCACATTACTACTAAGCTTATAAGGAAAAATCGCAATCCTCTACTCCAGCCCTCCCAACTCTTGATACCACTTCCCAGAGGGGAATGAAACTCTCTTGACATAATCAAACTCATCCGGTTCCCATCCCTCTCCGCTTCTTCTTGGAAGCCTCCCTCCTGGAGCCTGAAACACACTTGCTTTCCCCCATCCATGCTGCTCATCTCTGAGCCCCATTAGAGCTACCTTCCAGGGACCTCTCCCTCTGCCCTCTGCGCCTCCCCCCTTCCCCACCACACATGCTTTCTCTCTCAAAAAGAAGAAGAAAGGAGTGCATGAAAAGTAATATGTTAAGACCTTGCTTACCTAACAGTGTCTTTATTCTGCCCTCACAGATGGAGAGTTCAGCTGGAGATAGAATTCTAGGTTGGGAATAATTTTTTTTTTTTAAAGATTTTATTTATTTATTTGTCAGAGTGAGCACAGGCAGACAGAGTGGCAGGCAGAGGCAGAAGGAGAAGCAGGCTCCCGCTGAGCAAGGAGCCGGATGCGGGACTCGATCCCAGGATGCCGGGATCATGACCCGAGCCGAAGGCAGCGGCTTAAGCAACTGAGCCACCCAGGCGTCCCGGGAATAATTTTTTTTAAAGATGTATTTATTCATTTGAGGGACAGAGGGACAGAGGGGGAGAGCATCTCAAGCAGACTCCCCGCTGAATGTAGAGCCTGACTTGCGGCTCCATCTCACAACCCTGGGATCAAAGACCTGAGCTGAAACCAAGAGTCAGATGCTCAACTGACTGAGCCACCCAGGAGGCCCTAGGTTGGGAATAATTTTCGATTTAAAAAAAATAATAATATTTTAAAGCAGAGCTCCATGATCTTCCACTTTGTGGAACTTCCGTTGAGAAATCCAAAGGCTTTCTGATCACTGAACACTTCCTTGCATTTGTGCTCCCCACCTCTGCCCCCCTCCTCCCACCCTCCGGTCCCTCTTGGGACCTGCTCTGCCTTTTGGCTGACTCAAATTTCACAAAGCCAGCTTGCCTTATCAGTTCTTGGGCTGGGTGTTTGGTAAACCCTCTCATCCGGAAACTCGAGTCTTCACATTTCCGGACACTTTTTTTGTACAAAGTATGTCGTAGTTTCTCCCTCTTCTTCCTCTTCTCTCCATTTCTGGAACTCCTATTCTTCATCTAGGAACCTCCTGAGTCTATCTGGTGCTATTTTTTTTCTTTTTCTTTTTTTATCAACATATAATGTATTATTTGCCCCAGGGGTACAGGTCTGTGAATCGCCAGGTTTACACACTTCACAGCACTCACCATAGCACATACCCTCCCCAATGTCCATAACCCAACCACCCTCTCCATGCCCCCCTTCCCCCCGCCACCCTCAGTTTGTTTTGTGAGATTAAGAGTCTCTTATGGTTTGTCTCTCTCCCGATCCCATCTTGTTTTATTTCTGATTTTTTTTCTTTTTTTTTTAAGACTTTATTTATTTATTTGACAGAGATCACAAGTAGGCAGAGAGGCAGGCAGAGAGAGAGGAGGAAGTAGGCTCTCTGCCAAGCAGAGAGCCCAATGTGGGGCTCGATCCCAGGACTCTGGGATCATGACCCGAGCCGAAGGCAGAGGCTTTAACCCACTGAGCCACCCAGGCGCCCCTGATTTTTTTTTCTTAATCTCCCATATTACATTGTCTTCTCATCCCACCTAGTGAGAGATTCCCTACTTCCACTTCTAAACTCTCTATTGCAATTTTTATTTCCATGGTTTTTCTTTTTTAATGTCCTCTGGCCCCTTCCTATATCTGGATATAGACATAATATAGACATAATGCACTTCAAGCCTCTCTTAGATATTAATCATACAGTTGTTTGGTTGTTTGGGTTCTTTGGGTGTTTTTGTCTGTTTTCCTTTGCTCTCTCTGTTGTCCCTGTTTCTCTGAGTTCCTTTTTCTGTTTGTTTTGATTCCTGCCTTTCATTTTGGAAGTTTCCTCAGGTGGGGGCACCTGGGTGGCTCAGTCATTGGGCTTCTGCCTTCCGATCAGATCATGATCCCAGGGTCCTGGGATCGAGCCCTGCATCAGGCTCCCTGCTCATTGGGAAGCCTGCTTCTCCCACTCCCCCTGCTTGTGTTCCCTCTCTCACCATGTCTCTGTCAAATAAATAAATAAAATATTTTAAAAAAAAAAGAGAGAGAGAGAGAGACAAAGAGAGAGAGAGAGAGAAAAAAAAATACCTTTTTAAAAAAGAAGAAGAAGAGGCACCCGGGTGGCTCATTGGGTTAAAGCCTCTGCCTTCAGCTCTGGTCATGATACCAGGGTCCTGGGATTGAGCCCCACATCAAGCTTTCTGCTCAGCAGGGAGCCTGCTTCCTCCTCTCTCATTCTGCCTGCCTCTCTGCCTACTTGTGATCTGTCTGTCAAATAAATAAATAAAATCTTTAAAAGAAATTTAAGGGGCGCCTGGGTGGCTCAGTGGGTTAAGCCGCTGCCTTCGGCTCAGGTCATGATCTCAGGGTCCTGGGATCGAGTCCCGCATCGGGCTCTCTGCTCAGCGGGGAGCCTGCTTCCCTCTCTCTCTCTCTCTCTGCCTGCCTCTCCATCTACTTGTGATTTCTCTCTGTCAAATAAATAAATAAAATTAAAAAAATAATAAATAAAAAAAAAATAAAAGAAATTTAAAAAAATAAAAAAGAAGAAGAAGTTTCCTTAAGTGTCTACAGATTTGGGGCAGTCCACTAGACATCATGTCAAATTATAGAGTCAAAACCCAAGAGGCTGGCCAGCTTGGAGCGTGTTGGGGACTTGTCCAGCTATGGGAGCGGTGCAGGGTTTCCCCAGGGAGGACTCTGACAGATCTCCAAGGTCAGCAGCTACCTGACTTTCCACATCAGCTGCTCATCTTCCCTGAGGAACAGTTCTACATTTTCAGTATGGGACCCCTCACTTACCTTGCTGTGGCTGACAGAGCCTTGCAGAGCCTTCTTGGTTCAGTGAATCCAGAGAGCAGACCTCACCGCATTGACCCAGAAGCCCTCCAGGTGGTCTGTGCACACAGCCAAGGTCATGGTGTTCACACGATTTTGTGCCCTACTGTGTTTTCACCCAGATTGTCATAAGCATTTTCCTTATTATGAAATGTTCCAAACTGTCTCTTGGAAAAAAAAAACTCATCACATTCTCTGATTGTGCTTATCTGAGCCTTATTCTTTCACATTCAAAACTCTAAGGTTCAGAGGTACCTTGGGTGCTTAGGAAGGGCCAGACCATGCCGGGTAACAACCAAGGCGGGGTGGATGTATTGATATATTCCCACACCTGCAGCATTCCACATCTCTAGTCCAGGCACTAGGCTAGGGAATGCACAGAGGGGAGGGACGCGCGGGCCCTGGCCTCAGGGAGGGCGCAGTCCAGGGAAGCAGCATGAAATCAAAGGCACTAGAAGGTTTCCAGCCTCTGCAGAGAAGGATGAAGTGGGATTTGTGGGCTGGGGCTCAGTGATCTCTACGGGTGGGGAGCAGGAGAAGATGGGAATCCTTCGAAGACAAAGGAGGAACACTTCCAGAAGGCAGGCAAGGACCAGGGGAGGGCCAAGTTTCAAGATGGGAGCAGATAAGCTTATGAAAGCCTACAGAGGGAGAGGTCGTGGGGCTGGGTCAGCCAGCGTGGCCCTTCTCACTCCCACCAGCTTCCATGCCGTCTGGCCCTGCGCGCTGAACTGCTCTACCCCCCACAGCCGGCTGGTCTCTAGCCTGTGCCCTTCTCCCTGAAGCAGCTGTGGAAGGAGCAATTCCAAAGAGGAAATGAGACACTGAACAGGAGAAGTTAGATGGCAGCCTGGAAGGAACCTGGCCTCTTACTAGTTGGAGGTCCTGAGACACTGATGTGTCTTCTCTGAGAGTTCCCCTCTGCACCGTGAGTTACCCGAGACGTCCCTGGAAGTCAGAGGACACTGTCCTTGGAACCCTGTGCAGGGATCTTGGACTCCATGGATCATGGTTCTGGACATCCCCCGGGAGGAGTACAGGGAAGGGGGGAAGGAACCTGGACAGTACCCAGATGGGACAGACAGGTCGAATCAGGATGCCTTGTATTTCCCTCTTCCTGGGCAAAATCAGGGGGACCTGTGCAGAGAGAGGAGAAGCCAGGTAGGAGGCAGGGCTAGGAGAGCATGTGAACAGGCCCAGAACCTGGATGGAGGGGACTGAGGGAGTGGGGGCAAGGCCAGTGGGGACAGGAGGGTAATCAGCTCCACAGAAAGTTCTTTCTGGGTCACTATGCCTGGCAATGATGGGCAAAGCTGGGGATGAGGGGGGCGAGAAACAGGGAAAATGGACACTGTGTCTCCAGCTGGGGCCCCGCCCTCAGCACACTACACCCCAACAAGAGTGAAGAACTTGGCCCCCAGTGAGTAGGACATGCCTTGTCCAACGTTTGAAGCGCCATCAACAGCCAACCCGCTTCCCTTGCTCAGCCCAGCCTCCTGGCCCATGGCTCCAGAATGTCCCCCAACCCCCTTCAACACACAGCCACACACAGCCACAAGCAGCCAAAATGGGGAAAACCAGACTAGCCCCCAACAGAAGTAGAGAAGTGCGTTCCAGGCCACCTGCCTGCCAAGCATCTGGATTTGGGAACATTGAGAAGATCCTGGTTTTCCATTTCTGCCACTGGGCAAGCCCCATGACTTTCCATGTCCACATCCTCGAACAGAATGGACATTTCCTATGTCCAGGCAACCTTACATGCATTATTCCACTTAATCTTCACCCTTCCATGAGGCAGGTCCTAGTACTTTCCCTGTTTCAGAGATGAGGAAACCAAGGTGTAGACAGGATGGGTATTTGCCTGAAGTCACAGCAACAGAACAGGGATTAAAAGCCCAGGCAACCCACTGGGGCGCCTAGTTGGCTCACTCAGTGGAACATGCGACTCTTGACCTCAGGGCAGTAAGTTCAAGCCCCATGTTGGGTGTGGAGAGTACTTAAGGAGGAGGAGGAGGAGAAGAAGAAGTAGTTGCCCCCAGTGGTCCCTCTCCCAGGCCTGGGCTCTCAGTCCCTTTGCCATGCTGCTGAGAAGGCCTGAAGGCACCAAAGGAGGGCAAATAATGAACACTTTGCATTCTAGAAGCCTGTGACCAGCTCCCCTAAACTGAGTTAGCTCTCACAGGCTAAGAGATGTGGAAAGGCCCTTGGGTATCATTTCTTTGGGCTCCAATTATACAGATGAGAATACTGAGATCCAGAGAGGGGCAGAGACTTGCCCTGAGTCACTAGAGCAAAGCAGGAACAGAGGCAGGCCTGAAGCCAGGCCTTGAGGCCCCGAAGAGCCACAGAGGCCCAAATCAAGAGTGGCTATTGGAAGAGGCACAGCCATTTCCTCCCCAACAGCCTGTCCTGTATGAGGCCAACCCAGCAATCTCTGCAGACTTGCAGAGCGTGGGCACTTGGCTGATGATAGATGGGAAGTCCAGATGAGGAAGAGGAGGAATGAGAAGACCTTCATCCCCCAGGCCTTGAAGAAACTTGAAACAAAGGAATTTCACCTTGAACCCCAATCCTTGTCATCCTTCCTCAGCTGGCCCTGATCTGGAGCCAAGATTCAACATGGCTGACTCAGAAGGAGCTCTGGGTCCCTTGAATGAGGTCTGTGGTCAGGCCACTCTGGACTCACTCCAAGATCTTGGCCAATCAGGTCACCACCCAACCTGGGATGTCAGCTTCTCCCTCTCCACCCCAAGATCTCTGGTCTCTCTCCACAACCCCTCCATTCTACCCCTACTACCCTACCACACCCCCAGACCCATCCCAGCCAAGCTCAGCCCCCCATATATCCTTCCTACACCCAACACCTTCCCAGACAACAAAGATCTATCTATTAATAATAGACTTTTGACAAACTACAGTCCACTTGATAAAAGGATCACATCAGAAAGCACACACACACGCCATGGAGAATATTTCATGGCAATAAAACACCCTATGTTTTTCACATTGGACAATATGATTTCTCTCCATTTTTTTTCAGACTCTATCTGCTGGCAAACAAAGGGTATATTTAAAATACACCTAGAAGAGACAGACAGTAGAGTAGTGGTTTTTTTAGGGCTGAGGGGAAGATATCTAAAAGGCACAGAGTTTTAGGGCACCTTGGTGGCTCAGTTGGCTGGGATTCGAACTCTTGATTTTGGCTCAGGTCATGATCTTGGGGTCATGGGATCAAGCCCTATACTGAGTAGGGGGTCTACTTCAGATTCTCTCTCCCTCTCCTGACCCTTCCCCATCTTGTGCTCTCTCTCTCTCAAATAAATAAATCTTTTTTAAAAAATAAAAATATTTTTCTGTATGGAGTTTCTTTTGGGGGTGATGAGCATGAATATATTCTAGAATTGGGATGGGTGGCTCAGTCAGTTAAGCATCTTCCTTTGGCTCAGGTCATGATCCCAGGGTCGTGGGATCAAGTCCTGCATCAGGTTCCTTGCTTGGCAGGGAACCTGCTTCTCTCTCTCCCTCTGCCTGACACTCTGCCTGCTTTTGCTCTCACTTTCTCTGTCAAATAAATTAATAAAATCTTCAAAAAAAAAAAAAAAGAAAATGTTCTAGGATTGATTGTGGTGATTGTTGTCTGTGAATGTACTAGAAAATATTGAATGGTACAATTTAAATGCATGAATTGTGTGGTATGCGAATTAGATCTCAATAAAGCTGTTACACATGCACACACACACACTCACACACACACACACACACACACACACACAGGCTGACATCCTCCTGACTCCTTCTGTTGTGTTTATCAGCCCACAGATTTACCCACAGTGAATGCTGTCCCTATACAGACACCTGACCCGGGATTCAAATAGTGTTGGGCCATTTCCAACAACTTTAGAGCAGCAGGTTTTTAGGGGGAAAAATATAAATATATATCTGCACTTCTTCAAAGTGATTATTGCTCTCCCTGGAGGTGTGACCATGGGCCCCTCCACACATGGACCTTCTGATAAAAAGAATTTGAAGGGAGCTGTTTTGCCTCATGGCTGACCTCGAGCCTGGAATTTTGCCTCATGGCTGACCTCGAGCCTCGAGCCGGGGAAGGCCACACATCTCACAGGCAGCACTGGGGCAATGAGTCTCCACAGAAAAAAGTAGTTAACTTGTTTTCCCTCACAGAATCACAGTTCCAAGGTAAAGATCATAAATTCTTCACTGAAAGCCAAGCACGTTCTTTTTGTTGTTGTTGTTTTTTAAGATTTTATTTATTTATTTGACAGACAATATTTATTTGACAGAGATCACAAGTAGGCAGAGAAGCAGGCAGAGAGAGGAGGAAGCAAGCTCCCTGCTGAGCAGAGACCCTGACTCGGGGCTCAATCCCAGGACCCTGCGATCATGACCTGAGCTGAAGGCAGAGGCTTTAACCCACTGAGCCACCCAGGCGCCCCCAAGCACATTGTTTTAAGTGCCCCCCTCTAACTTCTTCCTCCCTGGAAGGAACTCTGTTAGGCCCCCCATGGAAGACCTGTAGTCCTCATCTGGGCGGCGCCCCAGATTTAGTCAGGCCTCCCTCCACACCTGCCCCTCAGCACATGTGTCTCAGGGAGTGACTTCTGGGCGTGCCCCAGGCCAATGTTTTTAGCCTCATCCTGCACGCCCCCTCCCTACCGGCCAGTTGTTGGTTGAAGGACAGGCCTGTGATTAGTCGGGCCACTGAGATGTGAGGAAGGATTTGCAGAGGCTTCTGGGACAGAAGCTTCTTCCCTTTTCTGGAAGAGCTTCTAGAATCACATCATTATCCCTGGACACACTGAATTATGGTAGTCATCTATTGCTGCTTAATGAATTATTCTGAAATGGAGGCTTAGAACAACAAATGTGCCTTACCTCAGTTTCTATGGGCCAGGACTCCAGGGACAGCTCTGCTGGGTGGCCCTAGCTCATGGTGTCCCACGAGGGGCCGCCGTCACCTTAAGTCTGGCCGGGCCCAAGGACCAATTCCCAAGCTGATTGGATGAAAGTGGCCTGACTTCCAGATCTTCCAGTGGCTACCAGCAGGGGACTTAGTTCTCCCTGGCTGTTGGTTTCACCTCATGGGCTCGTCCCAGGCTGCCTGACCACCCTCATAACATGGCAGCTGGTTTTCCCTAGAGCGAGTGATCCAATCAAGAGCAAGCAGAAAGCTGCATTCTCTTTCATGCCCTGATCTCTGAAGCTCTGCCATCCCTTGGAAGAACAGTCGAGAAGCAGGGAATTTGGCTACACTTTTTAAAGGAAGTGTCAAGGGGCGCCTGGGTGGCTCAGGGGGTTAAAGCCTCTGCCTTCGGCTCAGGTCATGATCCCAGGGTCCTGGGATCGAGCCCCACATCATTCCCCCCACCCCACCCTGCCTACTTATGATCTCTGTCAAATAAATAAATAAAATCTTAAAAAAAAAAAAAAAATGGAGGGGTCAGGAATCTGTGGACATGTCTTCATCTGCACCGAGGAAACTTACACAGCCCCCAGGACTGCGGGCAGCCATTTTGCAGTTACAAAGGGGAGCCAGTTTTTAGAAAGATGTAAATAAATCAGACCCTTGATGCTACTCTAGAGATTTTGGATTAAAGCAGCCCTAAACCAGACCTACTTTGAGACTTTCCAGCACATAAGCTGATAAAGCTTCTTCCTAGTTTCAGCCAATTTGAGCTGGGCTTTCTGTGGCTTGGAATCAAGCATGATCCCCTTAGAAATGAAGAATACGGTGCAGAGTCACATGGTCTAATTGTCCATGGTGGATTATAAGGGCAGGAGCACCCACTGCCTGGGGGGAGGGGCGGTCCAGGACAGTGCCCACCTGCTCACAAGGCTGTCCTGGGCAGAGGGGCACTGCGGGCTCTGTCCTAAGTGACAAGCAGCATAAGCGTGCCCCTTCATCTGAGGAGGAGACCCAGTTCAGAAGGCACTCTAGGACAGTCACACATCTGTCATTTTCTCATTTTGTTCCCCAGAGAGAAGGCTCAAATGTCAGATTTTTTAGATCAAACCAAAGTCCAGGAGATGCATGAGTCGCATCCCAGAAACGAGACCAGGTCCGTGCACTCTGGCTTTAAGGGCTCCTAACACCCTCCAGACTACCAAAGCTCGTTCTGGACATGCCTTCCTACGACTTCCACCTCCAACTCAGACAAACACCCACATGTAGTGGGAAAAACATCAACGCTTTCAAGAATCTGACAAACGCGTGGTCAGGTTTCATACCTACCCCCTACCGGGCGCGGGGCCCTTATCAAATTCTCAGGCTCTTCCTCTGCTCATGGAAAAATCAGCACCCACCACACCAGACTATCACAGGAAATAATGGACTCATACACTGTTTCTTCATCTATTTATCTATCTACCTACCTGTCTATACACAAAATGTATACACACAGAGAGACACTGGGCGGTACAGTCAGTTGAGCGTCCACCTCTTGGATTCGTCTGGGGTTGTGATCTCAGGGTCGTGCAAGGCCTGTGTTGGGCTCCACATTCAGCGTGGAGTCTGCTTGGATCCTCTCTCCTTCTGGCCCTCCTCATGCGCTCCCTCTCTCTCACAAATAAATAAACACACACACACACGCATATATAATTTTTCCTCCCCCTCTCTCTGTTCTTGCCAGTGCCCAAACTGAAGCTTTCACCCCCTCAACAGTGATGGGGGCCCAGTGTCCACCCTCACCAAGCCCTTCACGATGGAAAAGGGATTTCTTGGATGGATGAGGCTGGACCAGCGAGCGGGCGTGCCTGAGTCCTTCTGGCCCTCCTGGGAGGGCTGGCCAGTGCTTACAGAGCCCACATTCCCTCCTCCTCCCCTGCCTCCTGCATTCCCTACCTCACCCTGTTGCTCTCAGAGTGGGACTGGTACACGCTTCGATCCATCGAGAATGTTGCCTGTGACCGAGATGGAGATTAGACTGACTGGGATCCGATTTGGGTGGATACACAGCAAATCCAAAGTACGGGCTTACCTAAAATAGGAGCCTGCTCTCTGACACAAAGGGAGCCCCGAGCTGGACTGTCTGGAGCTGACGCATCAGCCCTATCAACAGCCAAGCTCTGTCCTGCTCCGTGCATCTCAGCTCCTGGCTTGGATCTCCTTGGCCGCATCCCAGCCCCAGATGCTGCTGGACCTCTAACCATGTCGCCGGAGAAAAGAAAAAAGAGCTAAAGAACACAGAAAGGGCCCTCCCTGCTGAGGAGCTCCACTGAAGGGACCTTCCTCCAGGTGCCACCCAGGCCCAGTTACGTCTCATTGACAGAACCTGACTACATGAGGGCACCTAGCTACAGGGAGGCTGGGAAAGGCAGTTTTCACTTTGCTGGCGACATGGCCAGCCTGCAGGCTTGGCCACAGTAAGTTAGGCTAAGTCAGGAAAGAATGGCGAGGGAGCCTGATCCTTCCATCCGGTTTCACCAAGAAGGAAGCTGAGAATCTGACCCTGTCTGACATCTGGCTCTATTGGTCAATCTCTGCAGAATTTCCAGGAGGCAGGAATGTACCTGGGACCCCAGAAAGCCCCTAGGACTGTGCCTGACACAGTATTTTCCTTCCTGTGGTAGACACTCTGTAAGAGAGTTCCCTGTCTCATGATGAGCCCCTCTTCTCGCAGAAAGACCCTCAAAACACAGAGGTGGGTCTCAAGCAATCCTCCCCTCTGGCCACAGATGACAGTTCTACCTGAGTATCAGTTGACCCAGACTGGGCCATTCTGAAGTTCATGTAAGAGACAGCATCAGTCCTTCTGTAGTGGCCAAATGATGAGATGTAAGTCCATGTTCTGTCCACCCGGAGAGAAAAAGTCAACAGAGGGAGGGAAGCCAGAGCCGGAGCAACTCAGAGACAAGCACTACAAAGCACACGAGTCACAGCTGGGACTTTGCTCCTGTTCCCAGAGCCCCAGGAGGCCCAGCTGCCCCTCCGTCCTTCAGCTCAGTACAGAGTCCACAGGCATCCAGCCCTGCCACCAGGGGCCAGCAGCCTCTGGGGTCGGAGGGGGCCTCGGGAACACAGGATGGGGGAAAGACAGTGTCCAAAGACAGAGAATGCCAGGCAGACCAGAGACATAATAATACAGTTTTACTTCATGAAGTAAACAGAGGCTTTGGAGCTGGATGGAGACGGGCCACGTCTTACATCCACTTCTGAGTGGTCGGGCGGCCTTGAGCAAGCTACTGGAGCCTTAACTTTTTCATCTTTAAAATGGGGCATCACGCCTGCTTCTCAGGATTGTTGCAAGGATTACGATAATGAGGCACTCTGAAAATGTGTGGGTTCTCAGAGTAGCCTAGCTAATGGATCCTGGTCTATTCCTTCTAGTCAGAGAGAGTGAAATAAAGGAGACTATGGGACTAAGTTGACAGAACTTTTGGGGTGGAAGTAAAGTCGGGTGGGGATGGGGAGAAGATGCCTCCCATCACAACCCTCCTATAAGAATTTGCCCACTAGGGCCAAGCACCCACGTGAACTTCCCATGGGGGAAGAGAAAGCCTGAGCCCTAATCTTCTTTCAGAGACCCTGTGTGGCCCCTCCCCGCTCCGATAAGACCCCAGGCCCCTGTAGATCTAGAGGAGCCCCTGCACCCCAACTGAAGAAGTAAAAGGACACTACTCCTTCCTCTCCCCTTCACCATCCCTGTCCCCACCAGTCCCCGGAGACTTCCCTGTGCCCCGTCGCCAACCCCAACCCCTCATGCTCACTGATTTCCTGCCTCCTGCCTCACCCTAAGACAAAGAGCTGTTTTTAGGACCTCTGTAAGCCTTGGCATCTTTATTTTTGACAGCTTCACCCCATTACCAGTGCAAACATATTAAAATATTAAAAATCTGCTGTAAAATTCTTGAGAGGATATTTATAATTTTGCTCTTGAAACCATTTGGCTAGGAGTAACTGATTTAAATCACAATTGGGAAATCTTAATAAAACCTAGCCCACACATTCCTTCCAATGTAATGAAAATTTTATGAATCCTAAATTTAACAATTAATGAGGTTGATATAATGTTACAGTTGGACATTTGATTAAGAATTTATTGATTTCAATTTCACAGTGTTCTTATTTTAGAGCCAATCATTTGGTTTCACAGGGTCCCCTTCGGGTGCTCGGGCCATGGGTTCCTCTAATGGGTAACACAGAAGTAACCTGGACCCATAGGACTTCCCTATCTTCCACCCAGGGCATATACCCCTTCACATACACACACACACTTAAGGACTTGGCTGGACTGGGGAGGCACAGTGTGCATGGGAAGGACAATGGAGCCAGTTAAGAGAAGGAGGGAAACAATGTCCTGTCATGTCCCATCATGTAAGAAAGGACTTCCTACTGCATCCAGTGGTGGGAGCTGCTGAGCTCACAGAATCTGAGACAAGCCGGCCTCAGAAGTTGGCACAGACACTTCTTCCCTCCAGAAGAGGGCGGGTACTGGCGGCAGGAGAAGGGACCACCCACCCTGATTTTTAGAACCAGCCACACAGCAGTTGTGCAAACCTACAGGCGGACTACAGAAGCACATGGACACGGGGGCTTCTCCGGGGCACCAGGGCAGTGCCCCACCAGGAGGACAGGAAAAGCTGACAGGCACAGACAGACATACAATCAGACACACAGAGGTTGGTGAGATGGGGCAGAGAAGGACGGAGGGAGAGAAAGGGGGTGGGGAGAGCAAATGGCTGAGAAGAAACTCCGATGAGGGCAGGAAGAAAAGCGGAAAGAGGGCTGGGTGCCAGCATTCAGGGGAAGGGAAGCATCTCTTGGGATTGTGGGAGCCCTGGGGCGGCAGCAGCAGCAGCTGGTGTCAACGCCAGCCCAGTGCAAGTTCCTCTGAGAGTCCTTGCTTGTTAGGTCACCAAAGCCTTCTGGAGGCAGAAGGATCTGAGAAGGCATCTGTGCTTGGCAAGAACCTCCCCAGCACCCCTACCACTCCTCGGAACCAGAGAGAGGGGCTGGGCCGAGGCAGAGAAAGGCCACTTTGTGCTCGCCCCAAGGTCACGGGGGAATATCCAGGTATCCGCCGCACACAGGCCACAGCTTTCGCCCCAGCTGGTCCTCGCTTCGGAAGTTAAACATCACGCCACTAGGTGGAGCCAAAGTCCACGGCAACGGCAATCGGCCGCCCGGGTTTAAGAGGATGGTGGGCCTGAGAGGCAGATGACTAAAGGAGAAAAGGGCTAAGTCTCCGCCCTACGGCGGGGCCAGGAAGGGGACCGGACAGCCGGCGGACCGGCTTTATGTCTAAGTCTACCTTAGACATAAAGGTTAAACGGTCTCATAGCGGGGCGGGAAGTCGGGAGGAAGCGCAGGTGAAGAAGGTGCCGCCTCCGGATAGGGCGATCCCGAGAGCGGGCACTGACCGGGTACACGCTTGGCCCTGGGGCAGGTATCTGGGCCGCTGTCCCTTCCAGCACCCGCAAGAGCGGAGCGGAGTCTCAGGATTCCGCGGACCAGCGCAGGTGACCCAGTAGGGGAACGCGCCCACCAGCCGCCGCTGCAGGTGGAGGCGGTGGGGCGGGGCGGGCCGGGGCTCGGGCCGGGAGGCTCCCCATTGGACGTGGGGGTTGCTGGGGCTCTCGGATTGGCTGGAGGTGAGGGGCGGAGCCAAGGGCGGAGCTGAGATGAATAGAGAATACGCGGAGAAGGTGCGCAGACCTGGCACAGGTGTGGCGCTTTCGTTTCAGGCTGGAGCGTGAGCTCCAGAGCTGAAGCGGGGTCTGGGGTAGGCGTCGGCCATGTTGTCCCCAGGCATAGGTGTGCGGCCGGAGAAGGGACAAGTTGCAGGCTCCTCATTGGGGAGTCTCCGGGACAGCCTGAATCTAGGACTCTTGCCTCCCTCCGGCCAAACCAGGTAGGTATCTCGACCTTCACCAACCCCGTTGCCCCTGCTCACCAACAGCGATGTCCTCCCTTCGCCTTCATCTTTCCCTTTAAGTCAGTCTCCTCCCAGAGTCCATTAGCGCTCAGCACGGAGGCTGCCCGCTCCCCGTAATGCCTCAGTAGATCCCCCCACCCTTCTTGGTGGCTCTTTCACTAGGAGGAAGGAGAGTCAAGGAGCCACAAGGCCACATGGTTGGTATGAGCGCATTCCTCATTCCACAGACAGGTACACGTGGCAGACCCTGTAAAGGGCACCAGAGCAAAACAGACACGTTCTCTGCTGTTCCCCAGTTTCCACGGCAGGCTGCAGGATGAAGAAGAAGAGACAGGATTTGAGGAAAGGGACAGATTATCTCCACATTGGGGGTGTGGGTGACCATGTCTGGCTTCAACCGTGAAATAAGGAAGTTTGCCGAAATGTGTTGGGGTTAAAGGTCATCACACCTTAAAAACTGAAAATGACCAATTAATATCGACATCAAGAAGAAAAATTGCCCCCTTTGTAGCTTTTCCGCTACAACAGGGCGCTGCTTTCAGCAAACCAATATGCAAATACCAACCCAAAGGTGACTTCTATTTGGCGGGAAGGGGAAGAAATTCCTTGTTTGACTCTATCCAGGAATCAACCATAAGGTTTCCTTAAATGGCAAATTTCCTTTGAAATCTGAAGGAAGAAATGACTTCTGTGGACACAGTGTCCCCTCAGGACCGTGCAGCCAGCGCCCACTAGAGGGCAGCAGAGAGCTGGAGGCGCTAGAGAGAAGGGCCCTGGATTAGTTCACACCCACACAAGAGGGCAAGAGTACCCTAATCGAAATACCAATAATAGTTCACATTTTTTTTTAAGATTTTATTTATTTATTCAACAGAGAGAGAGAGATCACAAGTAGGCAGAGAGGCAGGCAGAGAGGAGGAAGCAGGCTCCCCGCTGTGCAGAGAGCCCGATGCGGGGCTCGATCTCAGGATTCTGAGATCATGACCTGAGCCGAAGGCAGCGGCTTAAGCCACTGAGCCACCCAGGCGCCACCAGTTCACATTTATTGAGTGGTTGCTCTAGGCCAGGCAACTTTCTAAGGGCTTATAAAAAATAACCTCATTTGATCCTCCGACCAACTCTATAAGGGGGTGTCCATTCAACAGATGAGGGAACAGAGAGGCTAAGTAACTTGCCTAAGGACACACGGCCAGTAAGTACATGCCAGATATGAACCCTGAGGTGGAGCTGTAGAGCCTGCATGCCTCACACTATGCAATTCTGCTTCCTGGGAAGACGGCGGGCAGGATGGAGAATGGGAGGAGGCAGCTGAGGTCCCTCAGACATAACCCCTGTGAGCTCTCCAAGGCCAACTGCAGAAGCAGGCACCAGACAAGGGCTTTTAGCTAATCAAGGACCTTGAGTCCTCTGTCAAGGAAGGTCAGAACATCTGAGCATCCCACCACAGATCGCCCACATGCCTCACCAGGGAGATAGCCATGGGGAAGTGGCCCCAGTCCGCCCCGTCACCAGCAACTGGACCCAGCCCGCCAGTGCCCACTGCCGTGATGTACCCTTCCAACTGCCATGGCCTCTCGGGCTTACACGTGGGAAGTTGGCTTCAACCCACTGTCTCCCTCGCCACTTGGGCAGCCCCTGAGCCCACCTAGCCCCACCATGGGCCTGGTCAGGCCTCCTCACTGCAGTCAAGAAGGGGCTGGCCAAAGAGGTTGGGGCCCAACAAACATCAAGAAGACATTGAGGAGGAGCCTGTCCAGGACAACCTGGAGAGGCATTTAAGACCAGAACCCAGTCCTTTCTCGACCTCCTGTACGCAAAGCACTGTGCTCACCGCACCAGCGGCAAGGGGATCTCATGGGGTGACCCAAAACAAGCCGTCTATCCAGCTGTGTTCTGTTCATTCCTCTTCTGTGAACTACGAGGTGGGAGGCCAGGGCCTCCTGGCTGGGGACAGGCATTGTGTGCAAATGCCCCAGTACATCTTTCTAGATGAGGGTTTCTCAGCTGTGGCACTGCTAGTGTTTTAGCCAGGATCGTTCTTTCTTGTGGGGGCCTGTCGTGGGCACTGCCTGTCCTGGGCACGGTCAAATGTCTAATAACACCCATGGCCTCTCCCCACTAGATGTCAGCAGCACCCGTGCTCCCGGTTGCAACAGTAAAATCATGTCTCCAGATATTGCAAATGTGCCCTGGGGATTCAGAAACACTGCAGAATAGGGGCGCGTGGGGGTGCTCCGCAGGTTAGGCGCCTGACTCTTGATTCCAGCTCAGGTCATGATCTCAGGGTGGTGAGATCGTGCTCCACACAGATGTGCAACCTGCTTAAGATTCTCTCCCTCTCCCTCTGCTCCTCCCCCTGCCTTGTTCATGTGCTCCGGTCGAAGCACACATGCACACATTCTCTCTCTCTAAAAAAAGAAAAGAAACATTGTAGAGGAGATACAGGAAGTTCCTGGACTAGGTGACCTGCAGGTTCGTTGGCGTCCCTCCTGTTCTGTGAGGGGAGAGTGGGGCTGCCTGGTGTACAGTTAAATGAGGCAATGGGTGGGAAGTGCTCAGCCTCTGTCTCCTTCCTCATTCCTGACCGTTTGGGATTCTCAGGTGTCTGCTACCCACAGAGAGGCAGGGATGCCACTTTTAAGAACAAATCTGAAAGGGCCAATTCTTCTTTTTTTTTTTTTTTAAAGATTTTATTTATTTGACAGAGAGAGAGATCACAAGTAGGCAGAGAGGCAGGCAGAGGGGGAGGGGGAAGCAGCCTCCCTGTGGAGCAGAGAGCCTGATGCAGGGCTGGATCCCAGGATCCCGGGATCGTGACCTGTGCCAAAGGCAGAGGCTTAACCCACTGAGCCACCCAGGCGCCCCTCTTCTTCTTCTTCTTCTTTTTTTTTTTTTTAATGATTTTATTTATTTGACAGAGAGACACAGCGATGGAGGGTACACCATCAGGGGGAGTGGGAGAGGGAGAAGCAGGCCTCCTGTGGAGCGGGGAGCCTGAAGTGGGGCTCAATCCCAGGACCCTGGGATCACGACCTGAGCCAAAGGCAGACACTTAATGAGCCACCCAGGCACCCCTGGAAGGGCCACTTCTTACCCAAGTTCTAAGGGAAGAAAGCTCTTCAGGCACCCTCTCTGAAGCCAGCCCAGCTGCATGGCCTTTCTGCCTGCTCCCCCACCCCACCCCTGCTGTGGCCAGGCTGGGAGGGGTGTGGGAGGGTGGCACACTGCCAGGAACCGTTCAGGAGAGGAAGCAGCAGGACCTGCCCCAGGCACCATTCTCTGTACATCCTGCCAAGGCCACCCACACCTCCCACCTCTCTGGGGCCCCATAGCCCTGGTCTGGGAGAGCTGGCTCCCCTCCACCCCAGCACCCACAGACACAGGCCCCAGCTATAGGCCTTCCCTATGTCCCCATGAAAGCCCCAGGGTGAAAATGGGGTAGGTAGATCCAGCGCTTAGTGGCAGATGGTGGAAGAGGACAATCCTGCTTCCAGAGGCAGACCCAGCCTTCTTTCTCTCCTCTTGTTTGGTGGCCCTCATGAGGCGCCGCAGTGCCCCACACCCTGCTAGAAGGGCCGGAAGGTCAGAGGTGAACTCTGGTCACACCACGAGGTATTTTACACCCAGCTTCCCGGGCTGGGGTGAGGGCCCTGCCACGTGGCATGTGGTCACATCTGTGGCGGCAGCATTCCCACTGCAGCAGGGACCAGTGTGATGTCACCAAAGGCCGAGCTGGTCGTGTGCGTCCGCCCCCGGACACGGTAGCCATAAATAACCTTAGTTTCAGTAATAGTAAAATCATTGGGAAGTGATGCATTTTTAGTGTGTATTTCCCTTTTGAAGACAATGTGGTTTAATTGTAAGTTTGTAAAACTTACTAACAATGGCTGAGTTTAACAACCAGTTCAAAAAATTCCTAAAAATTCAACTACCAGCTCTTGAAAGCCACAGCCAGCCAGCCCCAGGGCCCCACTAAGAATCAGATGTGGTCCATGACCCCAAGATGATACTAGCTAAGTAAGGCCGACCCAAGTCATCAGCGGGGGCCAGAGTGGGGCTGTGCAGAACCTGAGGAGGGCTTCAAGGAAGGCTTCCTGAAGGAGGTGGTGTCACACAGAAATCTGAGGGAAGAGTAAGAGGATCCCAGAGAGGGGTGCGCAGTGTGCCTTGCTGAAGGGAGTGCTGCCCAAAGACCAGGAGAGGAGAAAGTGCTTGGTATGCCCCAGAAAGCAGAGTGGGAGGCTAGTCCTGCTGCCGGGAAGGCTGGGCTCCTATGCAGGTTCTGCTGTTGACACCTCTGTTACTTGGAGCAAATCCCCGCCCTTCTCCATGCATCTTCCTTCTGTCAGACCGGGCCCTTGAGCCATATGGTCTCCAGGCCTGTTGGCTGTCTAGAGTCCCCAGGAGTCTGTGCAGGGGCCTGGCGAGGGTGGAGGAGAAGGGCCGGCCTGACACCCTCTGCAGCCAAGTCTTTACCTCTCTTCCGCCCACCCCCCACCCCCACCCCCCCGGTTCCCCCAGGTGATGCCCGAAACTCCCGCTTTGGCTGCAGAAAGTAGCTCTAATTACAGTCATTTAGAGAACAGTGTGCTGCGTCTCCTAATTACCAAGCCGTGCAACCCCAATTACATGTCTAAGGAAGTGTCTCAGGAGCCCCCTTCCTGGGGCCAGCCCGCCAGCTGCAGCCCCAGACCAACCAGAAGTGGGGGGGCAAGCTGGCAGCTGCTGCCAGACCCCCCCCCCAAACTCCCTTCATGCCAGACTGCACAGGAAACGCTGGTTCAGAGGCCTGCCCTGGAATGGTCGTGGGGTGAAGGGAGGCAGAAGAAGCACCCCCAAAAGCAGGGCTTGAGATCCCAGGAGGGCCAGAGGCAGGAGGTCTCCATGTATACAGCGGGTGCGCCAGCCCGACCATCGCACAAGTCAGAGCCTGAGCCAGGGAAGGTGGCTGTTTAACGTTTAGGAAGCGAAGCCCCCGACTAGATGCAGATTCTCTGGCCTCAAGCCATCACCACCCACCACAGAGCCCCAGCCGAAACAGCCCTCCCCCTACGGAGGGGCCCTGCAACCCTGCCTCATGTGCCTGCTATGAGAGGGGCTCAGGACCCCAGGAGGACCCCAGGAAGAAGACTGCCTTCTCTTTGAGAGCTCCATGTATGAGAAAGAGAAGTCTCCCTCTGTACAATTCCTTCCCACAGGGCCCAGTTCAACCGCCTGGGGCTGCTGTTTCCTCTGTCCCAGGGGTCTCGACGGAGGCCGCCCACTGGTCCTCTCAGGCAGGTATCTGACAACTCAGCCAAAGCAGTTTCTGAGAGGACCCTGATTTGTGACCCCCCAGGGCTTCTCCCTGAACACGTACCCCTGGGTGCCCACATCTGGTCCCCCGGCACCAGGCTGACAACTCCCAAGTGGCTCCCAGCTTGAGTCCCTGCCCATTGCCTCCTACCCCCTCCCACAGGCCGGCTGTCTCGGCTGCGGCTCCGTCCTCACAGCCTCAAACGCCAGCGCTTCCTTTCCCCAAGTATTTTAACCCTCTTCTCTAGGACCCCTGGTCCTACCCCATTCAGGCCACCATCCTCAGTCACCTAGAACCCCGCGAGGCCCCTAGCTGGTCTCCCGCGGAGTCCCAGGAGGCAGCGGAGCCTGGACATCGGTCGGGTGCACGGCCCCGTGGGTTCCATCGCTGGCTCCTCCACTCCTAGCTGGGCTCCAGGCCTTGAGCAAGCTACTTAGCATCTTAGTACTGCTCTCTGTCTCCTCAGTGCCTGTGGACAGGATGGTTCCCAAGGAATTCAGAGTGGCCAGTAGGGGACGGGGACGAGGGGGGTTAAAATGAGGCAAGGGGGGGCACAGGAGAAAACATCTGTGTTCAACTAAGGCCCATGAACTTGCTCCTGAGATGAGTGCAGGGCCTTCAGGATAAAATCTCCTACCGATTTTGTATCTGAGATGGTGCCCAAGGGATATCCTACCTGGTCTCCTGTGGAAGTACAGAGCCTGCCCCGCCCATGTGTGTGTGGTGGTGGGGAGGGGGTCTGGCTGCAGCCCCCTCATTGGCTCTCCCTGCACAAGGGACCAGGATGGGACAAGCTGAATCCCAACCTAGGACGGTGGGCCTGTGGCCAGCAGCTGGGGTTGGGGGGGGGGGTGGGCAGCAGGGTGCGCTTGTGTGGGCTTGGCTCTGGGGGCGGGGCCTGGGGAAGTGACTTCACATCCACCACCTGCGAAGCTCTTGCACAAACATATTATTAGCTTGTTAATTAATTCTCATAACAGCCCTGGGAGTTGGGTGTCATTATCCCATTTTACTGCAGGTTTACTGAGCAGTGGTCCTGTTCAGATAGTTAGTGACTGGGTAGGAGAGAGGCTGAGGGTTGCTCCTGAAGACAGTGAGGCCGGCAGGTGGGAGAGGAGTCACAGGCTGGTGGTTGCTGGAAGGCTAGGTGGATGGGTG
>NW_028133793.1:0-39817 GCF_964662115.1 Mustela nivalis | reverse complement strand
TAGGGTCCTGTCTGGTTCAATCTTCTTCTCTCGGGATATCCATCTATGGAATGAGTGGAGGTAGATGATCCCCTGGTTTCAGACGGCCTTTTTTTTTGTCCCCGGAGACTTACACTATTGGGATGGCCTCGGGGACTTCGGAGAGTTCTCCTAATTTGTACGATTTTGGACAATGGAGTGGGCAGAATTCCCATGGATTGGGTAGGCACAGTCCTAATGTGTGGCTCCAGGGGCCCCAGCCTGGAGGGTGTGTGGCACAGGACTTTGAGGACAGAAGTCTGAAAACACAAACTCAGCTTAGGTTTGGGGACGTATGTATGGCAGGCACAATCTACAAACCATGAGAAGAACTCTTCAGGATATGAAGAAAGAGCGAGTCTGAGGCACTTGTTCAGGCTTTTGTCCCTGGAATTTGTATCAACGATGGCCGTGGAATGTGGAGAGGCCTCATGGGCCATTGACGAAACTTCCTCTCTGTGGATTTGGCCCGGTCCCAATTGTTTTTCGTCAATGGTGAGATGGGAGGTCTCCTTTCAGGTTTTTTACCTCAGGTGCCCCAACCAAAGATGAATTCGAAAGCAGAGCCCTGGGGAAGAGTAAAGGGACAACCCAAACTATGGTTAAAAATTGGGGCCTGGGGGCTTGGCCGGCCCAATATGCTGTCTCTTCATCCAGCCACTGAGAGGCCTTACTTGAGGACTGGGCTCAGGCTGAGGGTCACAATTTGTGTTTGTGACGAATGTGGCCCGCGATTATGGCCTGGGCCTCATGGGCCACACTGGTTTAAACTACACTGAACTTTGGACAACATGCCAATCACAAGCTCTCTTCCCATGGGGAAGGTGTTCTGATTCTGCATCATTTTCAACCCTAGGGCAGTGGTTGGAGATAAGGTCTAGTTCCTGAAACCTGAAAAACCGCAGTTGGGAAGAGATGACGACCTAATGCCATGGCGGGTCTGATGTGCTCACTGTGCGGTCAGCTGCCTGAATGTTGGTCAGGAGGTTCAGGCTCAGGTTGTGTCAGAGAGTGCATTGGTGCCCAGGTTAGACTATATAATTTGGGTACAGTCGAGTGTCGTGTTGGTATATCCTCATTTGAGGTGGCGGGGCAGCTCATTAGGCAAGATATTTTTTCTAGAGGGCAGGCAGAGTGCTGCATTGTGGGTCCGGAATTGCCAAACTTGAGGGCTTCTGGGCCAGGAGTGTGAGGAGAGAAGTCTGCGAAGACAAGCTAGACTTGGGCTACAGGCCGAGGGCACGGCAGGTACCCCCTGCAGATCTGAACCAATATCTCATGCATCTGAAGTCACGGCGAGGATCAGACGTTGGCTCAGGTTGGCGTTTCTGTGCATGACTGCCCCTTAAAGAACGGAGCAGAATCTCAAGTCCATGGAGGTTTTCCCACGTTGGGAGTTGTGAGATGCCCCCTTCAAGGATTCTTCTGCGGGACATTGAGACCTGTTGGGCAGCTCCAGGACATCCCATATGGCATGACTCCAGAACACCGTTCGAGGATGGAGTCCAGGGAAGCCCGCCTCGATTTCCAATTGTCTCCTAGCAACAAGATAATTGAGATCGGAAGGCTCTGCGGGAGCAACCGTGGTAGCTGATTTGAAATGGACTATCCTGAGTATGGGGCCTAATGTATGTTTGTGTCCATGAGGGCCTTGGAATGGGGAGGTGTCACCGGGACCCTGAAGTATTCTCCTAAGCTTTTGACATAGCTCCCATGCACAAGTTTCCTTGTGGAGACGAGATTTGTTCTGATGGGTGCCTCAGGAAACCCCTTATGCTGGTATTGGTATCCAGGATTTTGAGGAGACATGCCTGTAAAACAAAGCAGTGGATCCGATTACGGCCTAGGGTCCTGTCTGGTTCAATCTTCTTCTCTCGGGATATCCATCTATGGAATGAGTGGAGGTAGATGATCCCCTGGTTTCAGACCTCCTTTTTTTTGTCCCCGGAGACTTACACTATTGGGATGGCCTCGGGGACTTCGGAGAGTTCTCCTAATTTGTACGATTTTGGACAATGGAGTGGGCAGAATTCCCATGGATTGGGTAGGCACAGTCCTAATGTGTGGCTCCAGGGGCCCCAGCCTGGAGGGTGTGTGGCACAGGACTTTGAGGACAGAAGTCTGAAAACACAAACTCAGCTTAGGTTTGGGGACGTATGTATGGCAGGCACAATCTACAAACCATGAGAAGAACTCTTCAGGATATGAAGAAAGAGCGAGTCTGAGGCACTTGTTCAGGCTTTTGTCCCTGGAATTTGTATCAAGATGGCCGTGGAATGTGGAGAGGCCTCATGGGACATTGACGAAACTTCCTCTCTGTGGATTTGGCCCGGTCCCAATTGTTTTTCGTCAATTGTGAGATGGGAGGTCTCCTTTCAGGTTTTTTACCTCAGGTGCCCCAACCAAAGATGAATTCCAAAGCAGAGCCCTGGTGAAGAGTAAAGGGACAACCCAAACTATGGTTAAAAATTGGGGCCTGGGGGCTTGGCCGGACAATATGCTGTTTCTTCATCCAGCCACTGAGAGGCCTTACTTGAGGACTGGGCTCAGGCTGAGGGTCACAATTTGTGTTTGTGACCAATGTGGCCCGCGATTATGGCCTGGGCCTCATGGGCCACACTGGTTTTAACTACACTGAACTTTGGACAACATGCCAATCACAAGCTCTCTTACCATGAAAAAGGTGTTCTGATTCTGCATCATTTTCAACCCTAGGGCAGTGGTTGGAGATAAGGTCTAGTTCCTGAAACCTGAAAAACCGCAGTTGGGAAGAGATGACGACCTAATGCCATGGCGGGTCTGATGTGCTCACTGTGCGGTCAGCTGCCTGAATGTTGGTCAGGAGGTTCAGGCTCAGGTTGTGTCAGAGAGTGCATTGGTGCCCAGGTTAGACTATATAATTTGGGTACAGTCGAGTGTCGTGTTGGTATATCCTCATTTGAGGTGGCGGGGCAGCTCATTAGGCAAGATATTTTTTCTAGAGGGCAGGCAGAGTGCTGCATTGTGGGTCCGGAATTGCCAAACTTGAGGGCTTCTGGGCCAGGAGTGTGAGGACAGAAGTCTGAGAAGACAAGCTAGACTTGGGCTACAGGCCGAGGGCACGGCAGGTACCCCCTGCAGATCTGAACCAATATCTCATGCATCTGAAGTCACGGCGAGGATCAGACGTTGGCTCAGGTTGGCGTTTCTGTGCATGACTGCCCCTTAAAGAACGGAGCAGAATCTCAAGTCCATGGAGGTTTTCCCACGTTGGGAGTTGTGAGATGCCCCCTTCAAGGATTCTTCTGCGGGACATTGAGACCTGTTGGGCAGCTCCAGGACATCCCATATGGCATGACTCCAGAACACCGTTCGAGGATGGAGGCCAGGGAAGCCCGCCTCGATTTCCAATTGTCTCCTAGCAACAAGATAATTGAGATCGGAAGGCTCTGCGGGAGCAACCGTGGTAGCTGATTTGAAATGGACTATCCTGAGTATGGGGCCTAATGTATGTTTGTGTCCATGAGGGCCTTGGAATGGGGAGGTGTCACCGGGACCCTGAAGTATTCTCCTAAGCTTTTGACATAGCTCCCATGCACAAGTTTCCTTGTGGAGACGAGATTTGTTCTGATGGGTGCCTCAGGAAACCCCTTATGCTGGTATTGGTATCCAGGATTTTGAGGAGACATGCCTGTAAAACAAAGCAGTGGATCCGATTACGGCCTAGGGTCCTGTCTGGTTCAATCTTCTTCTCTCGGGATATCCATCTATGGAATGAGTGGAGGTAGATGATCCCCTGGTTTCAGACCGCCTTTTTTTTGTCCCCGGAGACTTACACTATTGGGATGGCCTCGGGGACTTCGGAGAGTTCTCCTAATTTGTACGATTTTGGACAATGGAGTGGGCAGAATTCCCATGGATTGGGTAGGCACAGTCCTAATGTGTGGCTCCAGGGGCCCCAGCCTGGAGGGTGTGTGGCACAGGACTTTGAGGACAGAAGTCTGAAAACACAAACTCAGCTTAGGTTTGGGGACGTATGTATGGCAGGCACAATCTACAAACCATGAGAAGAACTCTTCAGGATATGAAGAAAGAGCGAGTCTGAGGCACTTGTTCAGGCTTTTGTCCCTGGAATTTGTATCAAGATGGCCGTGGAATGTGGAGAGGCCTCATGGGACATTGACGAAACTTCCTCTCTGTGGATTTGGCCCGGTCCCAATTGTTTTTCGTCAATTGTGAGATGGGAGGTCTCCTTTCAGGTTTTTTACCTCAGGTGCCCCAACCAAAGATGAATTCCAAAGCAGAGCCCTGGTGAAGAGTAAAGGGACAACCCAAACTATGGTTAAAAATTGGGGCCTGGGGGCTTGGCCGGACAATATGCTGTTTCTTCATCCAGCCACTGAGAGGCCTTACTTGAGGACTGGGCTCAGGCTGAGGGTCACAATTTGTGTTTGTGACCAATGTGGCCCGCGATTATGGCCTGGGCCTCATGGGCCACACTGGTTTTAACTACACTGAACTTTGGACAACATGCCAATCACAAGCTCTCTTACCATGAAAAAGGTGTTCTGATTCTGCATCATTTTCAACCCTAGGGCAGTGGTTGGAGATAAGGTCTAGGTTCTGAAACCTGAAAAACCGCAGTTGGGAAGAGATGACGACCTAATGCCATGGCGGGTCTGATGTGCTCACTGTGCGGTCAGCTGCCTGAATGTTGGTCAGGAGGTTCAGGCTCAGGTTGTGTCAGAGAGTGCATTGGTGCCCAGGTTAGACTATATAATTTGGGTACAGTCGAGTGTCGTGTTGGTATATCCTCATTTGAGGTGGCGGGGCAGCTCATTAGGCAAGATATTTTTTCTAGAGGGCAGGCAGAGTGCTGCATTGTGGGTCCGGAATTGCCAAACATGAGGGCTTCTGGGCCAGGAGTGTGAGGACAGAAGTCTGAGAAGACAAGCTAGACTTGGGCTACAGGCCGAGGGCACGGCAGGTACCCCCTGCAGATCTGAACCAATATCTCATGCATCTGAAGTCACGGCGAGGATCAGACGTTGGCTCAGGTTGGCGTTTCTGTGCATGACTGCCCCTTAAAGAACGGAGCAGAATCTCAAGTCCATGGAGGTTTTCCCACGTTGGGAGTTGTGAGATGCCCCCTTCAAGGATTCTTCTGCAGGACATTGAGACCTGTTGGGCAGCTCCAGGACATCCCATATGGCATGACTCCAGAGCACCGTTCGAGGATGGAGGCCAGTGAAGTTCGACTCGCTTTCCAATTGTCTCCTAGCAACAAGATACTTGAGATCGGATGGCTCTGCGGGAGCAACCGTGGTAGCTGATTTGAAATGGACTATCCTGAGTATGGGGCCTAATGTATGTTTGTGTCCATGAGGGCCTTGGAATGGGGAGGTGTCACCGGGACCCTGAAGTATTCTCCTAAGCTTTTGACATAGCTCCCATGCACAAGTTTCCTTGTGGAGACGAGATTTGTTCTGATGGGTGCCTCAGGAAACCCCTTATGCTGGTATTGGTATCCAGGATTTTGAGGAGACATGCCTGTAAAACAAAGCAGTGGATCCGATTACGGCCTAGGGTCCTGTCTGGTTCAATCTTCTTCTCTCGGGATATCCATCTATGGAATGAGTGGAGGTAGATGATCCCCTGGTTTCAGACCGCCTTTTTTTTGTCCCCGGAGACTTACACTATTGGGATGGCCTCGGGGACTTCGGAGAGTTCTCCTAATTTGTACGATTTTGGAGAATGGAGTGGGCAGAATTCCCATGGATTGGGTAGGCACAGTCCTAATGTGTGGCTCCAGGGGCCCCAGCCTGGAGGGTGTGTGGCACAGGACTTTGAGGACAGAAGTCTGAAAACACAAACTCAGCTTAGGTTTGGGGACGTATGTATGGCAGGCACAATCTACAAACCATGAGAAGAACTCTTCAGGATATGAAGAAAGAGCGAGTCTGAGGCACTTGTTCAGGCTTTTGTCCCTGGAATTTGTATCAACGATGGCCGTGGAATGTGGAGAGGCCTCATGGGCCATTGACGAAACTTCCTCTCTGTGGATTTGGCCCGGTCCCAATTGTTTTTCGTCAATGGTGAGATGGGAGGTCTCCTTTCAGGTTTTTTACCTCAGGTGCCCCAACCAAAGATGAATTCCAAAGCAGAGCCCTGGGGAAGAGTAAAGGGACAACCCAAACTATGGTTAAAAATTGGGGCCTGGGGGCATGGCCGGCCCAATATGCTGTCTCTTCATCCAGCCACTGAGAGGCCTTACTTGAGGACTGGGCTCAGGCTGAGGGTCACAATTTGTGTTTGTGACCAATGTGGCCCGCGATTATGGCCTGGGCCTCATGGGCCACACTGGTTTAAACTACACTGAACTTTGGACAACATGCCAATCACAAGCTCTCTTCCCATGGGGAAGGTGTTCTGATTCTGCATCATTTTCAACCCTAGGGCAGTGGTTGGAGATAAGGTCTAGGTTCTGAAACCTGAAAAACCGCAGTTGGGAAGAGATGACGACCTAATGCCATGGCGGGTCTGATGTGCTCACTGTGCGGTCAGCTGCCTGAATGTTGGTCAGGAGGTTCAGGCTCAGGTTGTGTCAGAGAGTGCATTGGTGCCCAGGTTAGACTATATAATTTGGGTACAGTCGAGTGTCGTGTTGGTATATCCTCATTTGAGGTGGCGGGGCAGCTCATTAGGCAAGATATTTTTTCAAGAGGGCAGGCAGAGTGCTGCATTGTGGGTCCGGAATTGCCAAACGTGAGGGCTTCTGGGCCAGGAGTGTGAGGACAGAAGTCTGAGAAGACAAGCTAGACTTGGGCTACAGGCCGAGGGCACGGCAGGTACCCCCTGCAGATCTGAACCAATATCCCATGCATCTGAAGTCAAGGCGAGGATCAGACGTTGGCTCAGTTTGGCGTTTCTGTGCATGACTGCCCCTTAAAGAATGGAGCAGAATCTCAAGTCCATGGAGGTTTCCCACGTTGGGAGTTGTGGGATGCCCCCTCAAGGATTCTTCTGCGGGACATTGAGACCTGTTGGGCAGCTCCAGGACATCCCATAAGGCATGACTCCAGAGCACAGTTCGAGGATGGAGGCCAGGGAAGCCAGCCTCGCTTTCCAATTGTCTCCTAGCAACAAGATAATTGAGATCGGAAGGCCCTGCGGGAGCATCCAGTGTGGCTAATTTGAAGTGGACTTTCCTGGATGGGGCGAATGTGTGTTTGTGTCCCTGATGGCCTTGGAATGCGGCAGTGCCACCGGGACCCTGAAGAATTCTCCTAAGCTTTTGACATACTCCCATGCACAAGTTTCCTTGTGGAGACGAGATTTGTTCTGATGGGTGCCTCAGGAAACCCCTTATGCCTGTATTGGAATCCAGGATTTTGAGGAGACATGCCTGTAAAACAAAGCAGTGGATCCGATTACGGCCTAGGGTCCTGTCTGGTTCAATCTTCTTCTCTCGGGATATCCATCTATGGAATGAGTGGAGGTAGATGATCCCCTGGTTTCAGACCGCCTTTTTTTTGTCCCCGGAGACTTACACTATTGGGATGGCCTCGGGGACTTCGGAGAGTTCTCCTAATTTGTACGATTTTGGACAATGGAGTGGGCAGAATTCCCATGGATTGGGTAGGCACAGTCCTAATGTGTGGCTCCAGGGGCCCCAGCCTGGAGGGTGTGTGGCACAGGACTTTGAGGACAGAAGTCTGAAAACACAAACTCAGCTTAGGTTTGGGGACGTATGTATGGCAGGCACAATCTACAAACCATGAGAAGAACTCTTCAGGATATGAAGAAAGAGCGAGTCTGAGGCACTTGTTCAGGCTTTTGTCCCTGGAATTTGTATCAACGATGGCCGTGGAATGTGGAGAGGCCTCATGGGCCATTGACGAAACTTCCTCTCTGTGGATTTGGCCCGGTCCCAATTGTTTTTCGTCAATTGTGAGATGGGAAGTCTCCTTTCAGGTTTTTTACCTCAGGTGCCCCAACCAAAGATGAATTCCAAAGCAGAGCCCTGGGGAAGAGTAAAGGGACAACCCAAACTATGGTTAAAAATTGGGGCCTGGGGGCATGGCCGGCCCAATATGCTGTCTCTTCATCCAGCCACTGAGAGGCCTTACTTGAGGACTGGGCTCAGGCTGAGGGTCACAATTTGTGTTTGTGACCAATGTGGCCCGCGATTATGGCCTGGGCCTCATGGGCCACACTGGTTTAAACTACACTGAACTTTGGACAACATGCCAATCACAAGCTCTCTTCCCATGGGGAAGGTGTTCTGATTCTGCATCATTTTCAACCCTAGGGCAGTGGTTGGAGATAAGGTCTAGGTTCTGAAACCTGAAAAACCGCAGTTGGGAAGAGATGACGACCTAATGCCATGGCGGGTCTGATGTGCTCACTGTGCGGTCAGCTGCCTGAATGTTGGTCAGGAGGTTCAGGCTCAGGTTGTGTCAGAGAGTGCATTGGTGCCCAGGTTAGACTATATAATTTGGGTACAGTCGAGTGTCGTGTTGGTATATCCTCATTTGAGGTGGCGGGGCAGCTCATTAGGCAAGATATTTTTTCTAGAGGGCAGGCAGAGTGCTGCATTGTGGGTCCGGAATTGCCAAACGTGAGGGCTTCTGGGCCAGGAGTGTGAGGACAGAAATCTGAGAAGACAAGCTAGACTTGGACTACAGGCCGAGGGCACGGCAGGTACCCCCTGCAGATCTGAACCAATATCTCATGCATCTGAAGTCACGGCGAGGATCAGACGTTGGCTCAGGTTGGCGTTTCTGTGCATGACTGCCCCTTAAAGAACGGAGCAGAATCTCAAGTCCATGGAGGTTTTCCCACGTTGGGAGTTGTGAGATGCCCCCTTCAAGGATTCTTCTGTGGGCATTGAGACTTGTTGGACAGCTCCAGGACATCCCATATGGAATGACTCCAGAGCACAGTTCGAGGATGGAGGCCAGGGAAGCCCGCCTCGCTTTCCAATTGTCTCCTAGCAACAAGATACTTGAAATCGGATGGCTCTGCGGGAGCAACCGTGTTAGCTGATTTGAAATGGACTATCCTGAGTATGGGGCCTAATGTATGTTTGTGTCCATGAGGGCCTTGGAATTGGGAGGTGTCACCGGGACCCTGAAGTATTCTCCTAAGCTTTTGACATAGCTCCCATGCACAAGTTTCCTTGTGGAGACGAGATTTGTTCTGATGGGTGCCTCAGGAAACCCCTTATGCTGGTATTGGTATCCAGGATTTTGAGGAGACATGCCTGTAAAACAAAGCAGTGGATCCGATTACGGCCTAGGGTCATGTCTGGTTCAATCTTCTTCTCTCGGGATATCCATCTATGGAATGAGTGGAGGTAGATGATCCCCTGGTTTCAGACGGCCTTTTTTTTGTCCCCGGAGACTTACACTATTGGGATGGCCTCGGGGACTTCGGAGAGTTCTCCTAATTTGTACGATTTTGGACAATGGAGTGGGCAGAATTCCCATGGATTGGGTAGGCACAGTCCTAATGTGTGGCTCCAGGGGCCCCAGCCTGGAGGGTGTGTGGCACAGGACTTTGAGGACAGAAGTCTGAAAACACAAACTCAGCTTAGGTTTGGGGACGTATGTATGGCAGGCACAATCTACAAACCATGAGAAGAACTCTTCAGGATATGAAGAAAGAGCGAGTCTGAGGCACTTGTTCAGGCTTTTGTCCCTGGAATTTGTATCAACGATGGCCGTGGAATGTGGAGAGGCCTCATGGGCCATTGACGAAACTTCCTCTCTGTGGATTTGGCCCGGTCCCAATTGTTTTTCGTCAATTGTGAGATGGGAGGTCTCCTTTCAGGTTTTTTACCTCAGGTGCCCCAACCAAAGATGAATTCCAAAGCAGAGCCCTGGGGAAGAGTAAAGGGACAACCCAAACTATGGTTAAAAATTGGGGCCTGGGGGCATGGCCGGCCTAATATGCTGTCTCTTCATCCAGCCACTGAGAGGCCTTACTTGAGGACTGGGCTCAGGCTGAGGGTCACAATTTGTGTTTGTGACCAATGTGGCCCGCGATTATGGCCTGGGCCTCATGGGCCACACTGGTTTAAACTACACTGAACTTTGGACAACATGCCAATCACAAGCTCTCTTCCCATGGGGAAGGTGTTCTGATTCTGCATCATTTTCAACCCTAGGGCAGTGGTTGGAGATAAGGTCTAGTTCCTGAAACCTGAAAAACCGCAGTTGGGAAGAGATGACGACCTAATGCCATGGCGGGTCTGATGTGCTCACTGTGCGGTCAGCTGCCTGAATGTTGGTCAGGAGGTTCAGGCTCAGGTTGTGTCAGAGAGTGCATTGGTGCCCAGGTTAGACTATATAATTTGGGTACAGTCGATTGTCGTGTTGGTATATCCTCATTTGAGGTGGCGGGGCAGCTCATTAGGCAAGATATTTTTTCTAGAGGGCAGGCAGAGTGCTGCATTGTGGGTCCGGAATTGCCAAACGTGAGGGCTTCTGGGCCAGGAGTGTGAGGACAGAAGTCTGAGAAGACAAGCTAGACTTGGGCTACAGGCCGAGGGCATGGCAGGTACCCCCTGCAGATCTGAACCAATATCTCATGCATCTGAAGTCACGGCGAGGATCAGACGTTGGCTCAGGTTGGCGTTTCTGTGCATGACTGCCCCTTAAAGAACGGAGCAGAATCTCAAGTCCATGGAGGTTTTCCCACGTTGGGAGTTGTGGGATGCCCCCTTCAAGGATTCTTCTGCGGGACATTGAGACCTGTTGGGCAGCTCCAGGACATCCCATATGGCTTGACTCCAGAGCACCGTTCGAGGATGGAGGCCAGGGAAGCCCGCCTCACTTTCCAATTGTCTCCTAGCAACAAGATACTTGAGATCGGATGGCTCTGCGGGAGCAACCGTGGTAGCTGATTTGAAATGGACTATCCTGAGTATGGGGCCTAATGTATGTTTGTGTCCATGAGGGCCTTGGAATGGGGAGGTGTCAACGGGACCCTGAATTATTCTCCTAAGCTTTTGCCATAGCTCCCATGCACAAGTTTCCTTGTGGAGACGAGATTTGTTCTGATGGGTGCCTCAGGAAACCCCTTATGCTGGTATTGGTATCCAGGATTTTGAGGAGACATGCCTGTAAAACAAAGCAGTGGATCCGATTACGGCCTAGGGTCCTGTCTGGTTCAATCTTCTTCTCTCGGGATATCCATCTATGGAATGAGTGGAGGTAGATGATCCCCTGGTTTCAGACCGCCTTTTTTTTGTCCCCGGAGACTTACACTATTGAGATCGCCTCGGGGACTTCGGAGAGTTCTCCTAATTTGTACGATTTTGGACAATGGAGTGGGCAGAATTCCCATGGATTGGGTAGGCACAGTCCTAATGTGTGGCTCCAGGGGCCCCAGCCTGGAGGGTGTGTGGCACAGGACTTTGAGGACAGAAGTCTGAAAACACAAACTCAGCTTAGGTTTGGGGACGTATGTATGGCAGGCACAATCTACAAACCATGAGAAGAACTCTTCAGGATATGAAGAAAGAGCGAGTCTGAGGCACTTGTTCAGGCTTTTGTCCCTGGAATTTGTATCAACGATGGCCGTGGAATGTGGAGAGGCCTCATGGGCCATTGACGAAACTTCCTCTCTGTGGATTTGGCCCGGTCCCAATTGTTTTTCGTCAATGGTGAGATGGGAGGTCTCCTTTCAGGTTTTTTACCTCAGGTGCCCCAACCAAAGATGAATTCCAAAGCAGAGCCCTGGGGAAGAGTAAAGGGACAACCCAAACTATGGTTAAAAATTGGGGCCTGGGGGCTTGGCCGGCCCAATATGCTGTCTCTTCATCCAGCCACTGAGAGGCTTTACTTGAGGACTGGGCTCAGGCTGAGGGTCACAATTTGTGTTTGTGACCAATGTGGCCCGCGATTATGGCCTGGGCCTCATGGGCCACACTGGTTTAAACTACACTGAACTTTGGACAACATGCCAATCACAAGCTCTCTTACCATGGGGAAGGTGTTCTGATTCTGCATCATTTTCAACCCTAGGGCAGTGGTTGGAGATAAGGTCTAGTTCCTGAAACCTGAAAAACCGCAGTTGGGAAGAGATGACGACCTAATGCCATGGCGGGTCTGATGTGCTCACTGTGCGGTCAGCTGCCTGAATGTTGGTCAGGAGGTTCAGGCTCAGGTTGTGTCAGAGAGTGCATTGGTGCCCAGGTTAGACTATATAATTTGGGTACAGTCGAGTGTCGTGTTGGTATATCCTCATTTGAGGTGGCGGGGCAGCTCATTAGGCAAGATATTTTTTCTAGAGGGCAGGCAGAGTGCTGCATTGTGGGTCCGGAATTGCCAAACGTGAGGGCTTCTGGGCCAGGAGTGTGAGGACAGAAGTCTGAGAAGACAAGCTAGACTTGGGCTACAGGCCGAGGGCATGGCAGGTACCCCCTGCAGATCTGAACCAATATCTCATGCATCTGAAGTCACGGCGAGGATCAGACGTTGGCTCAGGTTGGCGTTTCTGTGCATGACTGCCCCTTAAAGAACGGAGCAGAATCTCAAGTCCATGGAGGTTTTCCCACGTTGGGAGTTGTGGGATGCCCCCTTCAAGGATTCTTCTGCGGGACATTGAGACCTGTTGGGCAGCTCCAGGACATCCCATATGGCTTGACTCCAGAGCACCGTTCGAGGATGGAGGCCAGGGAAGCCCGCCTCACTTTCCAATTGTCTCCTAGCAACAAGATACTTGAGATCGGATGGCTCTGCGGGAGCAACCGTGGTAGCTGATTTGAAATGGACTATCCTGAGTATGGGGCCTAATGTATGTTTGTGTCCATGAGGGCCTTGGAATGGGGAGGTGTCACCGGGACCCTGAAGTATTCTCCTAAGCTTTTGCCATAGCTCCCATGCACAAGTTTCCTTGTGGAGACGAGATTTGTTCTGATGGGTGCCTCAGGAAACCCCTTATGCTGGTATTGGTATCCAGGATTTTGAGGAGACATGCCTGTAAAACAAAGCAGTGGATCCGATTACGGCCTAGGGTCCTGTCTGGTTCAATCTTCTTCTCTCGGGATATCCATCTATGGAATGAGTGGAGGTAGATGATCCCCTGGTTTCAGACGGCCTTTTTTTTGTCCCCGGAGACTTACACTATTGGGATGGCCTCGGGGACTTCGGAGAGTTCTCCTAATTTGTACGATTTTGGACAATGGAGTGGGCAGAATTCCCATGGATTGGGTAGGCACAGTCCTAATGTGTGGCTCCAGGGGCCCCAGCCTGGAGGGTGTGTGGCACAGGACTTTGAGGACAGAAGTCTGAAAACACAAACTCAGCTTAGGTTTGGGGACGTATGTATGGCAGGCACAATCTACAAACCATGAGAAGAACTCTTCAGGATATGAAGAAAGAGCGAGTCTGAGGCACTTGTTCAGGCTTTTGTCCCTGGAATTTGTATCAACGATGGCCGTGGAATATGGAGAGGCCTCATGGGCCATTGACGAAACTTCCTCTCTGGGGATTTGGCCCGGTCCCAATTGTTTTTCGTCAATGGTGAGATGGGAGGTCTCCTTTCAGGTTTTTTACCTCAGGTGCCCCAACCAAAGATGAATTCCAAAGCAGAGCCCTGGGGAAGAGTAAAGGGACAACCCAAACTATGGTTAAAAATTGGGGCCTGGGGGCATGGCCGGCCCAATATGCTGTCTCTTCATCCAGCCACTGAGAGGCCTTACTTGAGGACTGGGCTCAGGCTGAGGGTCACAATTTGTGTTTGTGACCAATGTGGCCCGCGATTATGGCCTGGGCCTCATGGGCCACACTGGTTTAAACTACACTGAACTTTGGACAACATGCCAATCACAAGCTCTCTTCCCATGGGGAAGGTGTTCTGATTCTGCATCATTTTCAACCCTAGGGCAGTGGTTGGAGATAAGGTCTAGGTTCTGAAACCTGAAAAACCGCAGTTGGGAAGAGATGACGACCTAATGCCATGGCGGGTCTGATGTGCTCACTGTGCGGTCAGCTGCCTGAATGTTGGTCAGGAGGTTCAGGCTCAGGTTGTGTCAGAGAGTGCATTGGTGCCCAGGTTAGACTATATAATTTGGGTACAGTCGAGTGTCGTGTTGGTATATCCTCATTTGAGGTGGCGGGGCAGCTCATTAGGCAAGATATTTTTTCTAGAGGGCAGGCAGAGTGCTGCATTGTGGGTCCGGAATTGCCAAACGTGAGGGCTTCTGGGCCAGGAGTGTGAGGACAGAAGTCTGAGAAGACAAGCTAGACTTGGGCTACAGGCCGAGGGCACGGCAGGTACCCCCTGCAGATCTGAATATCTCATGCATCTGAATATCTCATGCATCTGAAGTCACGGCGAGGATCAGACGTTGGCTCAGGTTGGCGTTTCTGTGCATGACTGCCCCTTAAAGAACGGAGCAGAATCTCAAGTCCATGGAGGTTTTCCCACGTAGGGAGTTGTGAGATGCCCCCTTCAAGGATTCTTCTGCGGGACATTGAGACCTGTTGGGCAGCTCCAGAACATCCCATATGGCATGAGTCCAGAGCACCGTTCGAGGATGGAGGCCAGGGAAGCCCGCCTCGCTTTCCAATTGTCTCCTAGCAACAAGATACTAGAGATCGGATGGCTCTGCGGGAGCAACCGTGGTAGCTGATTTGAAATGGACTATCCTGAGTATGGGGCCTAATGTATGTTTGTGTCCATGAGGGCCTTGGAATGGGGAGGTGTCACCGGGACCCTGAAGTATTCTCCTAAGCTTTTGACATAGCTCCCATGCAAAAGTTTCCTTGTGGAGACGAGATTTGTTCTGATGGGTGCCTCAGGAAACCCCTTATGCTGGTATTGGAATCCAGGATTTTGAGGAGACATGCCTGTAAAACAAAGCAGTGGATCCGATTACGGCCTAGGGTCCTGTCTGGTTCAATCTTCTTCTCTCGGGATATCCATCTATGGAATGAGTGGAGGTAGATGATCCCCTGGTTTCAGACCGCCTTTTTTTTGTCCCCGGAGACTTACACTATTGGGATGGCCTCGGGGACTTTGGAGAGTTCTCCTAATTTGTACGATTTTGGACAATGGAGTGGGCAGAATTCCCATGGATTGGGTAGGCACAGTCCTAATGTGTGGCTCCAGGGGCCCCAGCCTGGAGGGTGTGTGGCACAGGACTTTGAGGACAGAAGTCTGAAAACACAAACTCAGCTTAGGTTTGGGGACGTATGTATGGCAGGCACAATCTACAAACCATGAGAAGAACTCTTCAGGATATGAAGAAAGAGCGAGTCTGAGGCACTTGTTCAGGCTTTTGTCCCTGGAATTTGTATCAACGATGGCCGTGGAATGTGGAGAGGCCTCATGGGCCATTGACGAAATTTCCTCTCTGTGGATTTGGCCTGGTCCCAATTGTTTTTCGTCAATGGTGAGATGGGAGGTCTCCTTTCAGGTTTTTTACCTCAGGTGCCCCAACCAAAGATGAATTCCAAAGCAGAGCCCTGGGGAAGAGTAAAGGGACAACCCAAACTATGGTTAAAAATTGGGGCCTGGGGGCTTGGCCGGCCCAATATGCTGTCTCTTCATCCAGCCACTGAGAGGCCTTACTTGAGGACTGGGCTCAGGCTGAGGGTCACAATTTGTGTTTGTGACCAATGTGGCCCGCGATTATGGCCTGGGCCTCATGGGCCACACTGGTTTAAACTACACTGAACTTTGGACAACATGCCAATCACAAGCTCTCTTCCCATGGGGAAGGTGTTCTGATTCTGCATCATTTTCAACCCTAGGGCAGTGGTTGGAGATAAGGTCTAGGTTCTGAAACCTGAAAAACCGCAGTTGGGAAGAGATGACGAACTAATGCCATGGCGGGTCTGATGTGCTCACTGTGCGGTCAGCTGCCTGAATGTTGGTCAGGAGGTTCAGGCTCAGGTTGTGTCAGAGAGTGCATTGGTGCCCAGGTTAGACTATATAATTTGGGTACAGTCGAGTGTCGTGTTGGTATATCCTCATTTGAGGTGGCGGGGCAGCTCATTAGGCAAGATATTTTTTCTAGAGGGCAGGCAGAGTGCTGCATTGTGGGTCCGGAATTGCCAAACGTGAGGGCTTCTGGGCCAGGAGTGTGAGGACAGAAGTCTGAGAAGACAAGCTAGACTTGGGCTACAGGCCGAGGGCACGGCAGGTACCCCCTGCAGATCTGAACCAATATCTCATGCATCTGAAGTCACGGCGAGGATCAGACGTTGGCTCAGGTTGGCGTTTCTGTGCATGACTGCCCCTTAAAGAACGGAGCAGAATCTCAAGTCCATGGAGGTTTTCCCACGTTGGGAGTTGTGGGATGCCCCTTCAAGGATTCTTCTGCGGGACTTTGAGACCTGTTGGGCAGCTCCAGGACATCCCATATGGCATGACTCCAGAGCACAGTTCGAGGATGGAGGCAAGGGAAGCCAGCCTCGCTTTCCAATTGTCTCCTAGCAGCAAGATAATTGAGATCGGAAGGCCCTGCGCGAGCATCCAGGGTGGGTAATTTGAAATGGACTTTCCTGGATGGGGTGAATGTGTGTTTGTGTCCCTGAGGGCCTTGGAATGCGGCAGTGGCACCGGGACCCTGAAGAATTCTCCTAAGCTTTTGACATACTCCCATGCACAAGTTTCCTTGTGGAGACGAGATTTGTTCTGATGGGTGCCTCAGGAATCCCCTTATGCCTGTATTGGAATCCAGGATTTTGAGGAGACATGCCTGTAAAACAAAGCAGTGGATCCGATTACGGCCTAGGGTCCTGTCTGGTTCAATCTTCTTCTCTCGGGATATCCATCTATGGAATGAGTGGAGGTAGATGATCCCCTGGTTTCAGACCGCCTTTTTTTTGTCCCCGGAGACTTACACTATTGGGATGGCCTCGGGGACTTTGGAGAGTTCTCCTAATTTGTACGATTTTGGACAATGGAGTGGGCAGAATTCCCATGGATTGGGTAGGCACAGTCCTAATGTGTGGCTCCAGGGGCCCCAGCCTGGAGGGTGTGTGGCACAGGACTTTGAGGACAGAAGTCTGAAAACACAAACTCAGCTTAGGTTTGGGGACGTATGTATGGCAGGCACAATCTACAAACCATGAGAAGAACTCTTCAGGATATGAAGAAAGAGCGAGTCTGAGGCACTTGTTCAGGCTTTTGTCCCTGGAATTTGTATCAACGATGGCCGTGGAATGTGGAGAGGCCTCATGGGCCATTGACGAAACTTCCTCTCTGTGGATTTGGCCCGGTCCCAATTGTTTTTCGTCAATGGTGAGATGGGAGGTCTCCTTTCAGGTTTTTTACCTCAGGTGCCCCAACCAAAGATGAATTCCAAAGCAGAGCCCTGGGGAAGAGTAAAGGGACAACCCAAACTATGGTTAAAAATTGGGGCCTGGGGGCATGGCCGGCCCAATATGCTGTCTCTTCATCCAGCCACTGAGAGGCCTTACTTGAGGACTGGGCTCAGGCTGAGGGTCACAATTTGTGTTTGTGACCAATGTGGCCCGCGATTATGGCCTGGGCCTCATGGGCCACACTGGTTTAAACTACACTGAACTTTGGACAACATGCCAATCACAAGCTCTCTTACCATGGGGAAGGTGTTCTGATTCTACATCATTTTCAACCCTAGGGCAGTGGTTGGAGATAAGGTCTAGGTTCTGAAACCTGAAAAACCGCAGTTGGGAAGAGATGACGACCTAATGCCATGGCGGGTCTGATGTGCTCACTGTGCGGTCAGCTTCCTGAATGTTGGTCAAGAGGTTCAGGCTCAGGTTGTGTCAGAGAGTGCATTGGTGCCCAGGTTAGACTATATAATTTGGGTACAGTCGAGTGTCGTGTTGGTATATCCTCATGTGAGGTGGCAGGGCAGCTCATTAGGCAAGATATTTTTTCTAGAGGGCAGGCAGAGTGCTGCATTGTGGGTCCGGAATTGCCAAACTTGAGGGCTTCTGGGCCAGGAGTGTGAGGACAGAAATCTGAGAAGACAAGCTAGACTTGGACTACAGGCCGAGGGCACGGCAGGTACCCGCTGCAGATCTGAACCAATATCTCATGCATCTGAAGTCACGGCGAGGATCAGACGTTGGCTCAGGTTGGCGTTTCTGTGCATGACTGCCCCTTAAAGAACGGAGCAGAATCTCAAGTCATGGAGGTTTTCCCACGTTGGGAGTTGTGAGATGCCCCCTTCAAGGATTCTTCTGCTGGCATTGAGACCTGTTGGACAGCTCCAGGACATCCCATATGGCATGACTCCAGAGCACAGTTCGAGGATGGAGGCCAGGGAAGCCCGCCTCGCTTTCCAATTGTCTCCTAGGAACAAGATACTTGAGATCGGATGGCTCTGCGGGAGCTACCGTGGTAGCTGATTTGAAATGGACTATCCTGAGTATGGGGCCTAATGTATGTTTGTGTCCATGAGGGCCTTGGAATGGGGAGGTGTCACCGGGACCCTGAAGTATTCTCCTAAGCTTTTGACATAGCTCCCATGCACAAGTTTCCTTGTGGAGACGAGATTTGTTCTGATGTGTGCCTCAGGAAACCCCTTATGCTGGTATTGGTATCCAGGATTTTGAGGAGACATGCCTGTAAAACAAAGCAGTGGATCCGATTACGGCCTAGGGTCCTGTCTGGTTCAATCTTCTTCTCTCGGGATATCCATCTATGGAATGAGTGGAGGTAGATGATCCCCTGGATTCAGACCGCCCTTGGTTGTCCCCGGAGGCTTACAATATTGGGATGGCCTCGTGGTCTTTGAGAGTTCTCCTAATTTGTACGATTTTGGACAATGGAGTGGGCAGAATTCCCATGGATTGGGTAGGCACAGTCCTAATGTGTGGCTCCAGGGGCCCCAGCCTGGAGGGTGTGTGGCACAGGACTTTGAGGACAGAAGTCTGAAAACACAAACTCAGCTTAGGTTTGGGGACGTATGTATGGCAGACACAATCTACAAACCATGAGAAGAACTCTTCAGGATATGAAGAAAGAGCGAGTCTGAGGCACTTGTTCAGGCTTTTGTCCCTGGAATTTGTATCAACGATGGCCGTGGAATGTGGAGAGGCCTCATGGGCCATTGACGAAACTTCCTCTCTGTGGGTTTGGCCCGGTCCCAATTGTTTTTCGTCAATGGTGAGATGGGAGGTCTCCTTTCAGGTTTTTTACCTCAGGTGCCCCAACCAAAGATGAATTCCAAAGCAGAGCCCTGGGGAAGAGTAAAGGGACAACCCAAACTATGGTTAAAAATTGGGGCCTGGGGGCATGGCCGGCCCAATATGCTGTCTCTTCATCCAGCCACTGAGAGGCCTTACTTGAGGACTGGGCTCAGGCTGAGGGTCACAATTTGTGTTTGTGACCAATGTGGCCCGCGATTATGGCCTGGGCCTCATGGGCCACACTGGTTTAAACTACACTGAACTTTGGACAACATGCCAATCACAAGCTCTCTTCCCATGGGGAAGGTGTTCTGATTCTGCATCATTTTCAACCCTAGGGCAGTGGTTGGAGATAAGGTCTAGGTTCTGAAACCTGAAAAACCGCAGTTGGGAAGAGATGACGACCTAATGCCATGGCGGGTCTGATGTGCTCACTGTGCGGTCAGCTGCCTGAATGTTGGTCAGGAGGTTCAGGCTCAGGTTGTGTCAGAGAGTGCATTGGTGCCCAGGTTAGACTATATAATTTGGGTACAGTCGAGTGTCGTGTTGGTATATCCTCATTTGAGGTGGCGGGGCAGCTCATTAGGCAAGATATTTTTTCTAGAGGGCAGGCAGAGTGCTGCATTGTGGGTCCGGAATTGCCAAACGTGAGGGCTTCTGGGCCAGGAGTGTGAGGACAGAAGTCTGAGAAGACAAGCTAGACTTGGGCTAAGGGCCGAGGGCATGGCAGGTACCCCCTGCAGATCTGAACCAATATCTCATGCATCTGAAGTCACGGCGAGGATCAGACGTTGGCTCAGGTTGGCGTTTCTGTGCATGACTGCCCCTTAAAGAACGGAGCAGAATCTCAAGTCCATGGAGGTTTTCCCACGTTGGGAGTTGTGGGATGTCCCCTTCAAGGATTCTTCTGCGGGACATTGAGACCTGTTGGGCAGCTCCAGGACATCCCATATGGCTTGACTCCAGAGCACAGTTCGAGGATGGAGGCCAGGGAAGCCCGCCTCGCTTACCAATTGTCTCCTAGCAACAAGATACTTGAGATCGGATGGCTCTGCGGGAGCAACCGTGGTAGCTGATTTGAAATGGACTATCCTGAGTATGGGGCCTAATGTATGTTTGTGTCCATGAGGGCCTTGGAATGGGGAGGTGTCACCGGGACCCTGAAGTATTCTCCTAAGCTTTTGACATAGCTCCCATGCACAAGTTTCCTTGTGGAGACGAGATTTGTTCTGATGGGTGCCTCAGGAAACCCCTTATGCTGGTATTGGTATCCAGGATTTTGAGGAGACATGCCTGTAAAACAAAGCAGTGGATCCGATTACGGCCTAGGGTCCTGTCTGGTTCAATCTTCTTCTCTCGGGATATCCATCTATGGAATGAGTGGAGGTAGATGATCCCCTGGTTTCAGACCGCCCTTGGTTGTCCCCGGAGGCTTACACTATTGGGATGGCCTCGTGGTCTTTGAGAGTTCTCCTAATTTGTACGATTTTGGACAATGGAGTGGGCATAATTCCCATGGATTGGGTAGGCACAGTCCTAATGTGTGGCTCCAGGGGCCCCAGCCTGGAGGGTGTGTGGCACAGGACTTTGAGGACAGAAGTCTGAAAACACAAACTCAGCTTAGGTTTGGGGACGTATGTATGGCAGGCACAATCTACAAACCATGAGAAGAACTCTTCAGGATATGAAGAAAGAGCGAGTCTGAGGCACTTGTTCAGGCTTTTGTCCCTGGAATTTGTATCAACGATGGCCGTGGAATGTGGAGAGGCCTCATGGGCCATTGACGAAACTTCCTCTCTGTGGATTTGGCCCGGTCCCAATTGTTTTTCGTCAATTGTGAGATGGGAGGTCTCCTTTCAGGTTTTTTACCTCAGGTGCCCCAACCAAAGATGAATTCCAAATCAGAGCCCTGGGGAAGAGTAAAGGGACAACCCAAACTATGGTTAAAAATTGGGGCCTGGGGGCATGGCCGGTCCAATATGCTGTCTCTTCATCCAGCCACTGAGAGGCCTTACTTGAGGACTGGGCTCAGGCTGAGGGTCACAATTTGTGTTTGTGACCAATGTGGCCCGCGATTCTGGCCTGGGCCTCATGGGCCACACTGGTTTAAACTACACTGAACTTTGGACAACATGCCAATCACAAGCTCTCTTACCATGGGGAAGGTGTTCTGATTCTGCATCATTTTCAACCCTAGGGCAGTGGTTGGAGATAAGGTCTAGGTTCTGAAACCTGAAAAACCGCAGTTGGGAAGAGATGACGACCTAATGCCATGGCGGGTCTGATGTGCTCACTGTGCGGTCAGCTTCCTGAATGTTGGTCAGGAGGTTCAGGCTCAGGTTGTGTCAGAGAGTGCATTGGTGCCCAGGTTAGACTATATAATTTGGGTACAGTCGAGTGTCGTGTTGGTATATCCTCATTTGAGGTGGCGGGGCAGCTCATTAGGCAAGATATTTTTTCTAGAGGGCAGGCAGAGTGCTGCATTGTGGGTCCGGAATTGCCAAACGTGAGGGCTTCTGGGCCAGGAGTGTGAGGACAGAAGTCTGAGAAGACAAGCTAGACTTGGGCTACAGGCCGAGGGCACGGCAGGTACCCCCTGCAGATCTGAACCAATATCTCATGCATCTGAAGTCACGGCGAGGATCAGACGTTGGCTCAGGTTGGCGTTTCTGTGCATGACTGCCCCTTAAAGAACGGAGCAGAATCTCAAGTCCATGGAGGTTTTCCCACGTTGGGAGTTGTGGGATGCCCCCTTCAAGGATTCTTCTGCGGGACATTGAGACCTGTTGGGCAGCTCCAGGACATCCCATATGGCTTGACTCCAGAGCACCGTTCGAGGATGGAGGCCAGGGAAGCCCGCCTCGCTTTCCAATTGTCTCCTAGCAACAAGATACTTGAGATCGGATGGCTCTGCGGGAGCAACCGTGGTAGCTGATTTGAAATGGACTATCCTGAGTATGGGGCCTAATGTATGTTTGTGTCCATGAGGGCCTTGGAATGGGGAGGTGTCACCGGGACCCTGAAGTATTCTCCTAAGCTTTTGCCATAGCTCCCATGCACAAGTTTCCTTGTGGAGACGAGATTTGTTCTGATGGGTGCCTCAGGAAACCCCTTATGCTGGTATTGGTATCCAGGATTTTGAGGAGACATGCCTGTAAAACAAAGCAGTGGATCCGATTACGGCCTAGGGTCCTGTCTGGTTCAATCTTCTTCTCTCGGGATATCCATCTATGGAATGAGTGGAGGTAGATGATCCCCTGGTTTCAGACCGCCCTTGGTTGTCCCCGGAGGCTTACACTATTGGGATGGCCTCGTGGTCTTTGAGAGTTCTCCTAATTTGTAAGATTTTGGACAATGGAGTGGGCAGAATTCCCATGGATTGGGTAGGCACAGTCCTAATGTGTGGCTCCAGGGGCCCCAGCCTGGAGGGTGTGTGGCACAGGACTTTGAGGACAGAAGTCTGAAAACACAAACTCAGCTTAGGTTTGGGGACGTATGTATGGCAGGCACAATCTACAAACCATGAGAAGAACTCTTCAGGATATGAAGAAAGAGCGAGTCTGAGGCACTTGTTCAGGCTTTTGTCCCTGGAATTTGTATCAACGATGGCCGTGGAATGTGGAGAGGCCTCATGGGCCATTGACGAAACTTCCTCTCTGTGGATTTGGCCCGGTCCCAATTGTTTTTCGTCAATTGTGAGATGGGAGGTCTCCTTTCAGGTTTTTTACCTCAGGTGCCCCAACCAAAGATGAATTCCAAAGCAGAGCCCTGGGGAAGAGTAAAGGGACAACCCAAACTATGGTTAAAAATTGGGGCCTGGGGGCATGGCCGGCCCAATATGCTGTCTCTTCATCCAGCCACTGAGAGGCCTTACTTGAGGACTGGGCTCAGGCTGAGGGTCACAATTTGTGTTTGTGACCAATGTGGCCCGCGATTATGGCCTGGGCCTCATGGGCCACACTGGTTTAAACTACACTGAACTTTGGACAACATGCCAATCACAAGCTCTCTTACCATGGGGAAGGTGTTCTGATTCTGCATCATTTTCAACCCTAGGGCAGTGGTTGGAGATAAGGTCTACGTTCTGAAACCTGAAAAACCGCAGTTGGGAAGAGATGACGACCTAATGCCATGGCGGGTCTGATGTGCTCACTGTGCGGTCAGCTTCCTGAATGTTGGTCAGGAGGTTCAGGCTCAGGTTGTGTCAGAGAGTGCATTGGTGCCCAGGTTAGACTATATAATTTGGGTACAGTCGAGTGTCGTGTTGGTATATCCTCATTTGAGGTGGCGGGGCAGCTCATTAGGCAAGATATTTTTTCTAGAGGGCAGGCAGAGTGCTGCATTGTGGGTCCGGAATTGCCAAACTTGAGGGCTTCTGGGCCAGGAGTGTGAGGAGAGAATTCTGCGAAGACAAGCTAGACTTGGGCTACAGGCCGAGGGCACGGCAGGTACCCCCTGCAGATCTGAACCAATATCTCATGCATCTGAAGTCACGGCGAGGATCAGACGTTGGCTCAGGTTGGCGTTTCTGTGCATGACTGCCCCTTAAAGAACGGAGCAGAATCTCAAGTCCATGGAGGTTTTCCCACGTTGGGAGTTGTGGGATGCCCCCTTCAAGGATTCTTCTGCGGGACATTGAGACCTGTTGGGCAGCTCCAGGACATCCCATATGGAATGACTCCAGAGCACAGTTCGAGGATGGAGGCCAGGGAAGCCCGCCTCGCTTTCCAATTGTCTCCTAGCAACAAGATAATTGAGATCGGAAGGCCCTGCGGGAGCACCAGGGTGGCTAATTTGAACTGGACTTTCCTGGATGGGGCAAATGTGTGTTTGTGTCCCTGAGGGCCTTGGAATGCGGCAGTGGCACCGGGACTCTGAAGTATTCTCCTAAACTTTTGACATAGCTCCCATGCACAAGTTTCCTTGTGGAGACGAGATTTGTTCTGATGGGTGCCTCAGGAAACCCCTTATGCTGGTATTGGTATCCAGGATTTTGAGGAGACATGCCTGTAAAACAAAGCAGTGGATCCGATTACGGCCAAGGGTCCTGTCTGGTTCAATCTTCTTCTCTCGGGATATCCATCTATGGAATGAGTGGAGGTAGATGATCCCCTGGTTTCAGACGGCCCTTGGTTGTCCCCGGAGGCTTACACTATTGGGATGGCCTCGTGGTCTTTGAGAGTTCTCCTAATTTGTACGATTTTGGACAATGGAGTGGGCATAATTCCCATGGATTGGGTAGGCACAGTCCTAATGTGTGGCTCCAGGGGCCCCAGCCTGGAGGGTGTGTGGCACAGGACTTTGAGGACAGAAGTCTGAAAACACAAACTCAGCTTAGGTTTGGGGACGTATGTATGGCAGGCACAATCTACAAACCATGAGAAGAACTCTTCAGGATATGAAGAAAGAGCGAGTCTGAGGCACTTGTTCAGGCTTTTGTCCCTGGAATTTGTATCAACGATGGCCGTGGAATGTGGAGAGGCCTCATGGGCCATTGACGAAACTTCCTCTCTGTGGATTTGGCCCGGTCCCAATTGTTTTTCGTCAATTGTGAGATGGGAGGTCTCCTTTCAGGTTTTTTACCTCAGGTGCCCCAACCAAAGATGAATTCCAAAGCAGAGCCCTGGGGAAGAGTAAAGGGACAACCCAAACTATGGTTAAAAATTGGGGCCTGGGGGCATGGCCGGCCCAATATGCTGTCTCTTCATCCAGCCACTGAGAGGCCTTACTTGAGGACTGGGCTCAGGCTGAGGGTCACAATTTGTGTTTGTGACCAATGTGGCCCGCGATTATGGCCTGGGCCTCATGGGCCACACTGGTTTAAACTACACTGAACTTTGGACAACATGCCAATCACAAGCTCTCTTACCATGGGGAAGGTGTTCTGATTCTGCATCATTTTCAACCCTAGGGCAGTGGTTGGAGATAAGGTCTAGGTTCTGAAACCTGAAAAACCGCAGTTGGGAAGAGATGACGACCTAATGCCATGGCGGGTCTGATGTGCTCACTGTGCGGTCAGCTGCCTGAATGTTGGTCAGGAGGTTCAGGCTCAGGTTGTGTCAGAGAGTGCATTGGTGCCCAGGTTAGACTATATAATTTGGGTACAGTCGAGTGTCGTGTTGGTATATCCTCATTTGAGGTGGCGGGGCAGCTCATTAGGCAAGATATTTTTTCTAGAGGGCAGGCAGAGTGCTGCATTGTGGGTCCGGAATTGCCAAACGTGAGGGCTTCTGGGCCAGGAGTGTGAGGACAGAAGTCTGAGAAAACAAGCTAGACTTGGGCTACAGGCCGAGGGCACGGCAGGTACCCCCTGCAGATCTGAACCAATATCTCATGCATCTGAAGTCACGGCGAGGATCAGACGTTGGCTCAGGTTGGCGTTTCTGTGCATGACTGCCCCTTAAAGAACGGAGCAGAATCTCAAGTCCATGGAGGTTTTCCCACGTTGGGAGTTGTGAGATGCCCCCTTCAAGGATTCTTCTGCGGGACATTGAGACCTGTTGGGCAGCTCCAGGACATCCCATATGGCATGACTCCAGAGCACCGTTCGAGGATGGAGGCCAGTGAAGTTCGACTCGCTTTCCAATTGTCTCCTAGCAACAAGATACTTGAGATCGGATGGCTCTGCGGGAGCAACCGTGGTAGCTGATTTGAAATGGACTATCCTGAGTATGGGGCCTAATGTATGTTTGTGTCCATGAGGGCCTTGGAATGGGGAGGTGTCACCGGGACCCTGAAGTATTCTCCTAAGCTTTTGACATAGCTCCCATGCACAAGTTTCCTTGTGGAGACGAGATTTGTTCTGATGGGTGCCTCAGGAAACCCCTTATGCTGGTATTGGTATCCAGGATTTTGAGGAGACATGCCTGTAAAACAAAGCAGTGGATCCGATTACGGCCTAGGGTCCTGTCTGGTTCAATCTTCTTCTCTCGGGATATCCATCTATGGAATGAGTGGAGGTAGATGATCCCCTTGTTTCAGACCGCCCTTGGTTGTCCCCGGAGGCTTACACTATTGGGATGGCCTCGTGGTCTTTGAGAGTTCTCCTAATTTGTACGATTTTGGACAATGGAGTGGGCATAATTCCCATGGATTGGGTAGGCACAGTCCTAATGTGTGGCTCCAGGGGCCCCAGCCTGGAGGGTGTGTGGCACAGGACTTTGAGGACAGAAGTCTGAAAACACAAACTCAGCTTAGGTTTGGGGACGTATGTATGGCAGGCACAATCTACAAACCATGAGAAGAACTCTTCAGGATATGAAGAAAGAGCGAGTCTGAGGCACTTGTTCAGGCTTTTGTCCCTGGAATTTGTATCAACGATGGCCGTGGAATGTGGAGAGGCCTCATGGGCCATTGACGAAACTTCCTCTCTGTGGATTTGGCCCGGTCCCAATTGTTTTTCGTCAATTGTGAGATGGGAGGTCTCCTTTCAGGTTTTTTACCTCAGGTGCCCCAACCAAAGATGAATTCCAAAGCAGAGCCCTGGGGAAGAGTAAAGGGACAACCCAAACTATGGTTAAAAATTGGGGCCTGGGGGCATGGCCGGCCCAATATGCTGTCTCTTCATCCAGCCACTGAGAGGCCTTACTTGAGGACTGGGCTCAGGCTGAGGGTCACAATTTGTGTTTGTGACCAATGTGGCCCGCGATTATGGCCTGGGCCTCATGGGCCACACTGGTTTAAACTACACTGAACTTTGGACAACATGCCAATCACAAGCTCTCTTACCATGGGGAAGGTGTTCTGATTCTGCATCATTTTCAACCCTAGGGCAGTGGTTGGAGATAAGGTCTACGTTCTGAAACCTGAAAAACCGCAGTTGGGAAGAGATGACGACCTAATGCCATGGCGGGTCTGATGTGCTCACTGTGCGGTCAGCTTCCTGAATGTTGGTCAGGAGGTTCAGGCTCAGGTTGTGTCAGAGAGTGCATTGGTGCCCAGGTTAGACTATATAATTTGGGTACAGTCGAGTGTCGTGTTGGTATATCCTCATTTGAGGTGGCGGGGCAGCTCATTAGGCAAGATATTTTTTCTAGAGGGCAGGCAGAGTGCTGCATTGTGGGTCCGGAATTGCCAAACTTGAGGGCTTCTGGGCCAGGAGTGTGAGGAGAGAATTCTGCGAAGACAAGCTAGACTTGGGCTACAGGCCGAGGGCACGGCAGGTACCCCCTGCAGATCTGAACCAATATCTCATGCATCTGAAGTCACGGCGAGGATCAGACGTTGGCTCAGGTTGGCGTTTCTGTGCATGACTGCCCCTTAAAGAACGGAGCAGAATCTCAAGTCCATGGAGGTTTTCCCACGTTGGGAGTTGTGGGATGCCCCCTTCAAGGATTCTTCTGCGGGACATTGAGACCTGTTGGGCAGCTCCAGGACATCCCATATGGAATGACTCCAGAGCACAGTTCGAGGATGGAGGCCAGGGAAGCCCGCCTCGCTTTCCAATTGTCTCCTAGCAACAAGATAATTGAGATCGGAAGGCCCTGCGGGAGCACCAGGGTGGCTAATTTGAACTGGACTTTCCTGGATGGGGCAAATGTGTGTTTGTGTCCCTGAGGGCCTTGGAATGCGGCAGTGGCACCGGGACTCTGAAGTATTCTCCTAAACTTTTGACATAGCTCCCATGCAACAGTTTCCTTGTGGAGACGAGATTTGTTCTGATGGGTGCCTCAGGAAACCCCTTATGCTGGTATTGGTATCCAGGATTTTGAGGAGACATGCCTGTAAAACAAAGCAGTGGATCCGATTACGGCCAAGGGTCCTGTCTGGTTCAATCTTCTTCTCTCGGGATATCCATCTATGGAATGAGTGGAGGTAGATGATCCCCTGGTTTCAGACGGCCCTTGGTTGTCCCCGGAGGCTTACACTATTGGGATGGCCTCGTGGTCTTTGAGAGTTCTCCTAATTTGTACGATTTTGGACAATGGAGTGGGCATAATTCCCATGGATTGGGTAGGCACAGTCCTAATGTGTGGCTCCAGGGGCCCCAGCCTGGAGGGTGTGTGGCACAGGACTTTGAGGACAGAAGTCTGAAAACACAAACTCAGCTTAGGTTTGGGGACGTATGTATGGCAGGCACAATCTACAAACCATGAGAAGAACTCTTCAGGATATGAAGAAAGAGCGAGTCTGAGGCACTTGTTCAGGCTTTTGTCCCTGGAATTTGTATCAACGATGGCCGTGGAATGTGGAGAGGCCTCATGGGCCATTGACGAAACTTCCTCTCTGTGGATTTGGCCCGGTCCCAATTGTTTTTCGTCAATTGTGAGATGGGAGGTCTCCTTTCAGGTTTTTTACCTCAGGTGCCCCAACCAAAGATGAATTCCAAAGCAGATCCCTGGGGAAGAGTAAAGGGACAACCCAAACTATGGTTAAAAATTGGGGCCTGGGGGCATGGCCGGCCCAATATGCTGTCTCTTCATCCAGCCACTGAGAGGCCTTACTTGAGGACTGGGCTCAGGCTGAGGGTCACAATTTGTGTTTGTGACCAATGTGGCCCGCGATTATGGCCTGGGCCTCATGGGCCACACTGGTTTAAACTACACTGAACTTTGGACAACATGCCAATCACAAGCTCTCTTACCATGGGGAAGGTGTTCTGATTCTGCATCATTTTCAACCCTAGGGCAGTGGTTGGAGATAAGGTCTAGGTTCTGAAACCTGAAAAACCGCAGTTGGGAAGAGATGACGACCTAATGCCATGGCGGGTCTGATGTGCTCACTGTGCGGTCAGCTGCCTGAATGTTGGTCAGGAGGTTCAGGCTCAGGTTGTGTCAGAGAGTGCATTGGTGCCCAGGTTAGACTATATAATTTGGGTACAGTCGAGTGTCGTGTTGGTATATCCTCATTTGAGGTGGCGGGGCAGCTCATTAGGCAAGATATTTTTTCTAGAGGGCAGGCAGAGTGCTGCATTGTGGGTCCGGAATTGCCAAACGTGAGGGCTTCTGGGCCAGGAGTGTGAGGACAGAAGTCTGAGAAAACAAGCTAGACTTGGGCTACAGGCCGAGGGCACGGCAGGTACCCCCTGCAGATCTGAACCAATATCTCATGCATCTGAAGTCACGGCGAGGATCAGACGTTGGCTCAGGTTGGCGTTTCTGTGCATGACTGCCCCTTAAAGAACGGAGCAGAATCTCAAGTCCATGGAGGTTTTCCCACGTTGGGAGTTGTGAGATGCCCCCTTCAAGGATTCTTCTGCGGGACATTGAGACCTGTTGGGCAGCTCCAGGACATCCCATATGGCATGACTCCAGAGCACCGTTCGAGGATGGAGGCCAGTGAAGTTCGACTCGCGTTCCAATTGTCTCCTAGCAACAAGATACTTGAGATCGGATGGCTCTGCGGGAGCAACCGTGGTAGCTGATTTGAAATGGACTATCCTGAGTATGGGGCCTAATGTATGTTTGTGTCCATGAGGGCCTTGGAATGGGGAGGTGTCACCGGGACCCTGAAGTATTCTCCTAAGCTTTTGACATAGCTCCCATGCACAAGTTTCCTTGTGGAGACGAGATTTGTTCTGATGGGTGCCTCAGGAAACCCCTTATGCTGGTATTGGTATCCAGGATTTTGAGGAGACATGCCTGTAAAACAAAGCAGTGGATCCGATTACGGCCTAGGGTCCTGTCTGGTTCAATCTTCTTCTCTCGGGATATCCATCTATGGAATGAGTGGAGGTAGATGATCCCCTTGTTTCAGACCGCCCTTGGTTGTCCCCGGAGGCTTACACTATTGGGATGGCCTCGTGGTCTTTGAGAGTTCTCCTAATTTGTACGATTTTGGACAATGGAGTGGGCATAATTCCCATGGATTGGGTAGGCACAGTCCTAATGTGTGGCTCCAGGGGCCCCAGCCTGGAGGGTGTGTGGCACAGGACTTTGAGGACAGAAGTCTGAAAACACAAACTCAGCTTAGGTTTGGGGACGTATGTATGGCAGGCACAAACTACAAACCATGAGAAGAACTCTTCGGGATATGAAGAAAGAGCGAGTCTGAGGCACTTGTTCAGGCTTTTGTCCCTGGAATTTGTATCAATGATGGCCGTGGAATGTGGAGAGGCCTCATGGGCCATTGACGAAACTTCCTCTCTGTGGATTTGGCCCGGTCCCAATTGTTTTTCGTCAATTGTGAGATGGGAGGTCTCCTTTCAGGTTTTTTACCTCAGGTGCCCCAACCAAAGATGAATTCCAAAGCTGAGACCTGGGGAAGAGTAAAGGGACAACCCAAACTATGGTTAAAAATTGGGGCCTGGGGGCATGGCCGGCCCAATATGCTGTCTCTTCATCCAGCCACTGAGAGGCCTTACTTGAGGACTGGGCTCAGGCTGAGGGTCACAATTTGTGTTTGTGACCAATGTGGCCCGCGATTATGGCCTGGGCCTCATGGGCCACACTGGTTTAAACTACACTGAACTTTGGACAACATGCCAATCACAAGCTCTCTTACCATGGGGAAGGTGTTCTGATTCTGCATCATTTTCAACCCTAGGGCAGTGGTTGGAGATAAGGTCTACGTTCTGAAACCTGAAAAACCGCAGTTGGGAAGAGATGACGACCTAATGCCATGGCGGGTCTGATATGCTCACTGTGCGGTCAGCTGCCTGAATGTTGGTCAGGAGGTTCAGGCTCAGGTTGTGTCAGAGAGTGCATTGGTTCCCAGGTTAGACTATATAATTTGGGTACAGTCGAGTGTCGTGTTGGTATATCCTCATTTGAGGTGGCGGGGCAGCTCATTAGGCAAGATATTTTTTCTAGAGGGCAGGCAGAGTGCTGCATTGTGGGTCCGGAATTGTCAAACGTGAGGGCTTCTGGGCCAGGAGTGTGAGGACAGAAGTCTGAGAAGACAAGCTAGACTTGGGCTACAGGCCGAGGGCACGGCAGGTACCCCCTGCAGATCTGAACCAATATCTCATGCATCTGAAGTCACGGCGAGGATCAGACGTTGGCTCAGGTTGGCGTTTCTGTGCATGACTGCCCCTTAAAGAACGGAGCAGAATCTCAAGTCCATGGAGGTTTTCCCACGTTGGGAGTTGTGGGATGCCCCCTTCAAGGATTCTTCTGCGGGACATTGAGACCTGTTGGGCAGCTCCAGGACATCCCATATGGCATGACTCCAGAGCACCGTTCGAGGATGGAGGCCAGGGAAGCCCGCCTCGCTTTCCAATTGTCTCCTAGCAACAAGATAATTGAGATCGGATGGCTCTGCGGGAGCAACCGTGGTAGCTGATTTGAAATGGACTATCCTGAGTATGGGGCCTAATGTATGTTTGTGTCCATGAGGGCCTTGGAATGGGGAGGTGTCACCGGGACCCTGAAGTATTCTCCTAAGCTTTTGTCATAGCTCCCATGCACAAGTTTCCTTGTGGAGACGAGATTTGTTCTGATGGGTGCCTCAGGAAACCCCTTATGCTGGTATTGGTATCCATGATTTTGAGGAGACATGCCTGTAAAACAAAGCAGTGGATCCGATTACGGCCTAGGGTCCTGTCTGGTTCAATCATCTTCTCTCGGGATATCCATCTATGGAATGAGTGGAGGTAGATGATCCCCTGGTTTCAGACCGCCCTTGGTTGTCCCCGGAGGCTTACACTATTGGGATGGCCTCGTGGTCTTTGAGAGTTCTCCTAATTTGTACGATTTTGGACAATGGAGTGGGCATAATTCCCATGGATTGGGTAGGCACAGTCCTAATGTGTGGCTCCAGGGGCCCCAGCCTGGAGGGTGTGTGGCACAGGACTTTGAGGACAGAAGTCTGAAAACACAAACTCAGCTTAGGTTTGGGGACGTATGTATGGCAGGCACAATCTACAAACCATGAGAAGAACTCTTCAGGATATGCAGAAAGAGCGAGTCTGAGGCATTTGTTCAGGCTTTTGTCCCTGGAATTTGTATCAACGATGGCCGTGGAATGTGGAGAGGCCTCATGGGCCATTGACGAAACTTCCTCTCTGTGGATTTGGCCCGGTCCCAATTGTTTTTCATCAATTGTGAGATGGGAGGTCTCCTTTCAGGTTTTTTACCTCAGGTGCCCCAACCAAAGATGAATTCCAAAGCTGAGCCCTGGGGAAGAGTAAAGGGACAACCCAAACTATGGTTAAAAATTGGGGCCTGGGGGCATGGACGTCCCAATATGCTGTCTCTTCATCCAGCTACTGAGAGGCCTTACTTGAGGACTGGGCTCAGGCTGAGGGTCACAATTTGTGTTTGTGACGAATGTGGCCCGCGATTATGGCCTGGGCCTCATGGGCCACACTGGTTTAAACTACACTGAACTTTGGACAACATGCCAATCACAAGCTCTCTTACCATGGGGAAGGTGTTCTGATTCTGCATCATTTTCAACCCTAGGGCAGTGGTTGGAGATAAGGTCTAGGTTCTGAAACCTGAAAAACCGCAGTTGGGAAGAGATGACGACCTAATGCCATGGCGGGTCTGATGTGCTCACTGTGCGGTCAGCTTCCTGAATGTTGGTCAGGAGGTTCAGGCTCAGGTTGTGTCAGAGAGTGCATTGGTGCCCAGGTTAGACTATATAATTTGGGTACAGTCGAGTGTCGTGTTGGTATATCCTCATTTGAGGTGGCGGGGCAGCTCATTAGGCAAGATATTTTTTCTAGAGGGCAGGCAGAGTGCTGCATTGTGGGTCCGGAATTGCCAAACGTGAGGGCTTCTGGGCCAGGAGTGTGAGGACAGAAGTCTGAGAAGACAAGCTAGACTTGGGCTACAGGCCGAGGGCACGGCAGGTACCCCCTGCAGATCTGAACCAATATCTCATGCATCTGAAGTCACGGCGAGGATCAGACGTTGGCTCAGGTTGGCGTTTCTGTGCATGACTGCCCCTTAAAGAACGGAGCAGAATCTCAAGTCCATGGAGGCTTTCCCACGTTGGGAGTTGTGAGATGCCCCCTTCAAGGATTCTTCTGCGGGACATTGAGACCTGTTGGGCAGCTCCAGGACATCCCATATGGCATGACTCCAGAGCACTGTTCGAGGATGGAGGCCAGGGAAGCCGCCTCGCTTTCCAATTGTCTCCTAGCAACAAGATACTTGAGATTGGATGGCTCTGCGGGAGCAACCGTGGTAGCTGATTTGAAATGTACTATCCTGAGTATGGGGCCTAATGTATGTTTGTGTCCATGAGGGCCTTGGAATGGGAAGGTGTCACCGGGACCCTGAAGTATTCTCCTAAGCTTTTGACATAGCTCCCATGCACAAGTTTCCTTGTGGAGACGAGATTTGTTCTGATGGGTGCCTCAGGAAACCCCTTATGCTGGTATTGGTATCCATGATTTTGAGGAGACATGCCTGTAAAACAAAGCAGTGGATCCGATTACGGCCTAGGGTCCTGTCTGGTTCAATCTTCTTCTCTTGGGATATCCATCTATGGAATGAGTGGAGGTAGATGATCCCCTGGTTTCAGACCGCCCTTGGTTGTCCCCGGAGGCTTACACTATTGGGATGGCCTCGTGGTCTTTGAGAGTTCTCCTAATTTGTACGATTTTGGACAATGGAGTGGGCATAATTCCCATGGATTGGGTAGGCACAGTCCTAATGTGTGACTCCAGCGGCCCCAGCCTGGAGGGTGTGTGGCACAGGACTTTGAGGACAGAAGTCTGAAAACACAAACTCAGCTTAGGTTTGTGGACGTATGTATGGCAGGCACAAACTAGAAACCATGAGAAGAACTCTTCAGGATATGAAGAAAGAGCGATTCTGAGGCACTTGTTCAGGCTTTTGTCCCTGGAATTTGTATCAATGATGGCCGTGGAATGTGGAGAGGCCTCATGGGCCATTGACGAAACTTCCTCTCTGGGGATTTGGCCCGGTCCCAATTGTTTTTCATCAATTGTGAGATGGGAGGTCTCCTTTCAGGTTTTTTACCTCAGGTGCCCCAACCAAAGATGAATTCCAAAGCAGAGCCCTGGGGAATAGTAAAGGGACAACCCAAACTATGGTTAAAAATTGGGGCCTGGAGCCATGGCCGGCCCAATATGCTGTCTCTTCATCCAGCCACTGAGAGGCCTTACTTGAGGACTGGGCTCAGGCTGAGGGTCACAATTTGTGTTTGTGACCAATGTGGCCCGCGATTATGGCCTGGGCCTCATGGGCCACACTGGTTTAAACTACACTGAACTTTGGACAACATGCCAATCACAAGCTCTCTTACCATGGGGAAGGTGTTCTGATTCTGCATCATTTTCAACCCTAGGGCAGTGGTTGGAGATAAGGTCTACGTTCTGAAACCTGAAAAACCGCAGTTGGGAAAAGATGACGACCTAATGCCATGGCGGGTCTGATGTGCTCACTGTGCGGTCAGCTGCCTGAATGTTGGTCAGGAGGTTCAGGCTCAGGTTGTGTCAGAGAGTGCATTGGTGCCCAGGTTAGACTATATAATTTGGGTACAGTCGAGTGTCGTGTTGGTATATCCTCATTTGAGGTGGCGGGACAGCTCATTAGGCAAGATATTTTTTTCTAGAGGGCAGGCAGAGTGCTGCATTGTGGGTCCGGAATTGTCAAACGTGATGGCTTCTGGGCCAGGAGTGTGAGGACAGAAGTCTGAGAAGACAAGCTAGACTTGGGCTACAGGCCGAGGGCACGGCAGGTACCCCCTGCAGATCTGAACCAATATCTCATGCATCTGAAGTCACGGCGAGGATCAGACGTTGGCTCAGGTTGGCGTTTCTGTGCATGACTGCCCCTTAAAGAACGGAGCAGAATCTCAAGTCCATGGAGGTTTTCCCACGTTGGGTGTTGTGAGATGCCCCCTTCAAGGATTCTTCTGCGGGACATTGAGACCTGTTGGGCAGCTCCAGGACATCCCATATGGCATGACTCCAGAGCACCGTTCGAGGATGGAGGCCAGGGAAGCCCGCCTCGCTTTCCAATTGTCTCCTAGCAACAAGATACTTGAGATCCGATGGCTCTGCGGGAGCAACCGTGGTAGCTGATTTGAAATGGACTATCCTGAGTATGGGGCCTAATGTATGTTTGTGTCCATGAGGGCCTTGGAATGCGGCAGTGGTACCAGGACCCGGAAGTATTCTCCTAAGCTTTTGACATAGCTCCCATGCACAAGTTTCCTCGTGGAGACGAGATTTGTTCTGATGGTTGCCTCAGGAAACCCCTTATGCTGGTATTGGTATCCAGGATTTTGAGGAGACATGCCTGTAAAACAAATCAGTGGATCCGATTACGGCCTAGGGTCCTGTCTGGTTCAATCTTCTTCTCTCGGGATATCCATCTATGGAATGAGTGGAGGTAGATGATCCCCTGGTTTTAGACCGCCCTTGGTTGTCCCCGGAGGCTTACACTATTGGAATGGCTTCGTGGATTTGAGAGTTCTCCTAATTTGTACGATTTTGGACAATGGAGTGGGCAGAATTCCCATGGATTGGGTAGGCACAGTCCTAATGTGTGGCTCCAGGGGCCCCAGCCTGGAGGGTGTGTGGCACAGGACTTTGAGGACAGAAGTCTGAAAACACAAACTCAGCTTAGGTTTGGGGACGTATGTATGGCAGGCTCAATCTACAAACCATGAGAAGAACTCTCAGGATATGAAGAAAGAGCGAGTCTGAGGCACTTGTTCAGGCTTTTGTCCCTGGAATTTGTATCAACGATGGCCGTGGAATGTGGAGAGGCCTCATGGGCCATTGACGAAACTTCCTCTCTGTGGATTTGGCCCGGTCCCAATTGTTTTTCGTCAATTGTGAGATGGGAGGTCTCCTTTCAGGTTATTTACCTCAGGTGCCCCAACCAAAGATGAATTCCAAAGCAGAGCCCTGGGGAAGAGTAAAGGGGCAACCCAAACTATGGTTAAAAATTGGGGCCTGGGGCCATGGCCGGCCCAATATGCTGTCTCTTCATCCAGCCACTGAGAGGCCTTACTTGAGGACTGGGCTCAGGCTGAGGGTCACAATTTGTGTTTGTGACGAATGTGGCCCGCGATTATGGCCTTGGCCTCATGGGCCACACTGGTTTAAACTACACTGAACTTTGGACAACAAGCCAATCACAAGCTCTCTTACCATGGGGAAGGTGTTCTGATTCTGCAACATTTTCAACCCTAAGGCAGTGGTTGGAGATAAGGTCTAGGTTCTGAAACCTGAAAAACCGCAGTTGGGAAGAGATGACGACCTAATGCCATGGCGGGTCTGATGTGCTCACTGTGCGGTCAGCTGCCTGAATGTTGGTCAGGAGGTTCAGGCTCAGGTTGTGTCAGAGAGTGCATTGGTGCCCAGGTTAGACTATATAATTTGGGTACAGTCGAGTGTCGTGTTGGTATATCCTCATTTGAGGTGGCGGGGCAGCTCATTAGGCAAGATATTTTTTCTAGAGGGCAGGCAGAGTGCTGCATTGTGGGTCCGGAATTGTCAAATGTGAGGGCTTCTGGGCCAGGAGTGTGAGGACAGAAGTCTGAGAAGACAAGCTAGACTTGGGCTACAGGCCGAGGGCACGGCAGGTACCCCCTGCAGATCTGAACCAATATCTCATGCATCTGAAGTCACGGCGAGGATCAGACGTTGGCTCAGGTTGGCGTTTCTGTGCATGACTGCCCCTTAAAGAACGGAGCAGAATCTCAAGTCCATGGAGGTTTTCCCACGTTGGGAGTTGTGAGATGCCCCCTTCAAGGATTCTTCTGCGGGACATTGAGACCTGTTGGGCAGCTCCAGGACATCCCATATGGCATGACTCCAGAGCACCGTTCGAGGATGGAGGCCAGGGAAGCCCGCATCGTTTCCAATTGTCTCCTAGCAACAAGGTACTTGAGATCGGATGGCTCTGCGGGAGCAACCATGGTAGCTGGTTTGAAATGGACTATCCTGAGTATGGGGCCTAATGTATGTTTGTGTCCATGAGGGCCTTGGAATGGGGAGGTGTCACCGGGACCCTGAAGTATTCTCCTAAGCTTTTGACATAGCTCCCATGCACAGGTTTCCTTGTGGAGACGAGATTTGTTCTGATGGGTGCCTCAGGAAACCCCTTATGCTGGTATTGGTATCCAGGATTTTGAGGAGACATGCCTGTAAAACAAAGCAGTGGATCCGATTACGGACTAGGGTCCTGTCTGGTTCAATCTTCTTCTCTCGGGATATCCATCTATGGAATGAGTGGAGGTAGATGATCCCCTGGTTTCAGACCGCCCTTGGTTGTCCCCGGAGGCTTACACTATTGGGATGGCTTCGTGGATTTGAGAGTTCTCCTAATTTGTACGATTTTGGACAATGGAGTGGGCAGAATTCCCATGGATTGGGTAGGCACAGTCCTAATGTGTGGCTCCAGGGGCCCCAGCCTGGAGGGTGTGTGGCACAGGACTTTGAGGACAGAAGTCTGAAAACACAAATTCCGCTTAGGTTTGGGGATTATGTATGGCAGGCACAATCTACAGACCATGAGAAGAACTCTTCAGGATATGAAGAAAGAGCGAGTCTGAGGCACTTGTTCAGGCTTTTGTCCCTGGAATTTGTATCAACGATGGCCGTGGAATGTGGAGAGGCCTCATGGGCCATTGACGAAACTTCCTCTCTGTGGATTTGGCCCGGTCCCAATTGTTTTTCGTCAATTGTGAGATGGGAGGTCTCCTTTCACGTTTTTTACCTCAAGTGCCCCAACCAAAGATGAATTCCAAAGCAGAGCCCTAGGGAAGAGTAAAGGGACAACCCAAACTATGGTTAAAAATTGGGGCCTGGGGGCATGGCCGGCCCAATATGCTGTCTCTTCATCCAGCCACTGAGAGGCCTTACTTTAGGACTGGGCTCAGGCTGAGGGTCACAATTTGTGTTTGTGACGAATGTGGCCCGCGATTATGGCCTGGGCCTCATGGGCCACACTGGTTTAAACTACACTGAACTTTGGACAACAAGCCAATCACAAGCTCTCTTACCATGGGGAAGGTGTTCTGATTCTGCATCATTTTCAACCCTAGGGCAGTGGTTGGAGATAAGGTCTAGGTTCTGAAACCTGAAAAACCGCAGTTGGGAAGAGATGACGACCTAATGCCATGGCGGGTCTGATGTGCTCAATGTGCGGTCAGCTGCCTGAATGTTGGTCAGGAGGTTCAGGCTCAGGTTGTGTCAGAGAGTGCATTGGTGCCCAGGTTAGACTATATAATTTGGGTACAGTCGAGTGTCGTGTTGGTATATCCTCATTTGAGGTGGCGGGGCAGCTCATTAGGCAAGATATTTTTTCTAGAGGGCAGGCAGAGTGCTGCATTGTGGGTCCGGAATTGCCAAACGTGAGTGCTTCTGGGCCAGGAGTGTGAGGACAGAAGTCTGAGAAGACAAGCTAGACTTGGGCTACAGGCCGAGGGCACGGCAGGTACCCCCTGCAGATCTGAACCAATATCTCATGCATCTGAAGTCACGGCGAGGATCAGACGTTGGCTCAGGTTGGCGTTTCTGTGCATGACTGCCCCTTAAAGAACGGAGCAGAATCTCAAGTCCATGGAGGTTTTCCCACGTTGGGAGTTGTGGGATGCCCCCTTCAAGGATTCTTCTGCGGGACATTGAGACCTGTTGGGCAGCTCCAGGACATCCCATATGGCATGACTCCAGAGCACCGTTCGAGGATGGAGGCCAGGGAAGCCCGCCTCGCTTTCCAATTGTCTCCTAGCAACAAGATACTTGAGATCGGATGGCTCTGCGAGAGCAACCGTGGTAGCTGATTTGAAATGGACTATCCTGAGTATGGGGCCTAATGTATGTTTGTGTCCATGAGGGCCTTGGAATGGGGAGGTGTCACCGGGACCCTGAAGTATTCTCCTAAGCTTTTGACATAGCTCCCATGCACAAGTTTCCTTGTGGAGACGAGATTTGTTCTGATGGGTGCCTCAGGAAACCCCTTATGCTGGTATTGGAATCCAGGATTTTGAGGAGACATGCCTGTAAAACAAAGCAGTGGATCCGATTACGGCCTAGGGTCCTGTCTGGTTCAATCTTCTTCTCTCGGGATATCCATCTATGGAATGAGTGGAGGTAGATGATCCCCTGGTTTCAGACCGCCTTTTTTTTTGTCCCCGGAGACTTACACTATTGGGATGGCCTCGGGGACTTTGGAGAGTTCTCCTAATTTGTACGATTTTGTACAATGGAGTGGGCAGAATTCCCATGGATTGGGTAGGCACAGTCCTAATGTGTGGCTCCAGCGGCCCCAGCCTGGAGGGTGTGTGGCACAGGACTTTGAGGACAGAAGTCTGAAAACACAAACTCAGCTTAGGTTTGGGGACGTATGTATGGCAGGCACAATCTACAAACCATGAGAAGAACTCTTCAGGATATGAAGAAAGAGCGAGTCTGAGGCACTTGTTCAGGCTTTTGTCCCTGGAATTTGTATCAACGATGGCCGTGGAATGTGGAGAGGCCTCATGGGCCATTGACGAAACTTCCTCTCTGTGGATTTGGCCCGGTCCCAATTGTTTTTCGTCAATTGTGAGATGGGAGGTCTCCTTTCAGGTTTTTTACCTCAGGTGCCCCAACCAAAGATGAATTCCAAAGCAGATCCCTGGGGAAGAGTAAAGGGACAACCCAAACTATGGTTAAAAATTGGGGCCTGGGGGCATGGCCGGCCCAATATGCTGTCTCTTCATCCAGCCACTGAGAGGCCTTACTTGAGGACTGGGCTCAGGCTGAGGGTCACAATTTGTGTTTGTGACGAATGTGGCCCGTGATTATGGCCTGGGCCTCTTGGGCC
>NW_028133794.1:0-39885 GCF_964662115.1 Mustela nivalis | reverse complement strand
GGCTCAGGTCATGATCCTGGAGTCCCAGGATCGAGTCCCACATTGAGCTCACTGCTTAGTGGGGAGCCTGCTTCTCCCTCATGGTCTTTATTTCTCTCTCTCTCTTCTCAAATAAATAATAAAATCTTTTTTAAAAAAGCGGGGGGGGGGGGGGGAGTTTAAAGGTACTTAACTGAGAGTGGAGGTGGCTAGTCCATTGTAGAAATCTGAGTTCAGCGTGACTTTGTCAATTGAATAATGTGTAGTGAAGACAAGGAAAGGAAAGGAGACATTCTCTTACAGAGGAAAGAGTCATTAAATACATAAATGTTGTTATACTGGGGTCCATTATTCTGCTTTGGTTATTTGTACCAATGAGCATTTTCTGAGAAAATATCATTGATTTCTGTGTGTTTACATCAAAAGAACAGGGATTTATCACAAAATAGCTTTATGTGTCAGTAGATATGCAAGTAGATGTCAAAAGGATTTTGATGTGCAGGAGATTATTGGGAAGAACAAAGAGGAAGGAGCCGATAGACATGAAGTGCCTTTAGACCAAAATGCAGGTCTATACCTGTGAAAGGAGAGGGCAGAGGAAGAGGGGACTAGGTTGGAAGAATTTCAGATCGTAGCGTAGTTCTAAGAAAGTTTTGTCCAGGTGAGCCCAAGTGGCTTATTAGAGGGACAGGGGAGGATGCATCAGAACCTTGGGATGCATATTGTTTTGGATCTAGAGAGATTGTCGTTGGGACTCTGAACCATATATGATCCTTGCAGCAAGCAGTTGCTCTTGAAGGAGATCTAGGTGGCACACTGCTGTAGCCACAACAATCTTTATTTCTTTTAGTGTTTTTGTGGTGGTCTGGTTTTTTTGCTGTGTAACAAACCATCCTAAAATCGGGAGCTTAAAACAACTTTTATTATGCTAATGAAGTATTTAGGTCAAGAATTCGGAAAAGACAGAGCAGGCTTACCTCTGCTCCATGATGTCTGGGGCCTTAACAGGGAACATATGAAGGCTAGGGACTGGAATGAGCTGAAGGCTCTTTCAGATGTCTGGGGGGTGATGCTGGCTCTCAGCTGAGACTTCAGCATAGGCTGTTGGCTAAAACATCTACATGGTGCTTATCCATGGAGTGGCTTAGGCTTCCTCACAATATGGTGGCTAGGTTCCAAAAGCAAGCATTCCAAAAGATAGGAAGCAGAAATTTCTAGTTTCATTAAGGCCTGGAAACTGGCACAGCCTTACTTCTGTATTGGTCAGTAAGTCTTAGGGCCCACATTCAAGGGTAGAGGATAAATACTCTACTTCTTAATAGGAGAGGAGCCATATTTAAAAGCACCCAACATCCAACTAACATGTTACCTGGGTTTATATAAATCCATTTATCTAAATTTACCTAACTCAATTTTGAATATACTTTGTGCATTTATCTGTTAGATTAAAAAGTTTCAAAGTTTGGGGCACCTGGGTGGCCCAGTGGGTTAAATAAAGCCTCTGCCTTCAGAGGCCACTGCCTGCCTCTCTGCCTACTTATGATCTCTGTCTGTCAAATAAATAAATAAACTCTTAAAAAAAAAAAAGTTTCCAAGTTTATTTCTCTATTATAAAGGAGTATTTCTTTCTTTCTTTTTTATAAACAAGTCACTGATTTTTGGTTTTTGTTTTGTTTTGTCTTAAATATTTTATTTATTTTTTTGACAGACAGAGATCACAGGTAGTCAGAGAAACAGGCAGAGAAGCAGGCAGAGAGAGAAGGGAAAGCAGGCTCCCTGTTGAGCAGAGAGCCCGATGCGGGGCTTGATCCCAGGACACTGGGATCATGACCTGAGCGGAAGGCAGAGCCTTTAACCCACTGAGCCATCCAGGCACCCAGGAATATTTCTTGAGAAGCTTCAAGTTTTTTTCTTTATATTGAAGTATACCATACACACAGGAAAGAGCACATACCAGAAGTATACAGCTTGTGACAATTTTACAGATTTCACACACCCATATAATGAACACCCAGATCAAGAAATAGAATTCTCGGGGCGCCTGGGTGGCTCAGTGGGTTAAGCCGCTGCCTTCGGCTCAGGTCATGATCTCAGGGTCCTGGTATCAAGCCTCGCATCGGGCTCTCTGTTCAGCAGGGAGCCTGCTTCCCCCTCTTTCTCTCTGCCTGCCCCTCTGCCTACTTGTGATCTTTCTCTCTGTCAAATAAATAAATAAAATCTTTTTTTAAAAAAATAGAAAAAAAAAATAGAATTCTTGGGGTGCCTGGGTGGCTCAGTCATTAAGTGTCTGCCTTCAGCTCAGGTCATGATCCCAGAGTCCTGGGATCGAGCCCCACATTGGACTCCCTACTCAGCGGAAAGCCTGCTTCTCCCTCTCCCACTCCCCCTATTTCCTCTCTCATTGTCTCTCCCTCTCCAATAAATAAATAAAATCTTAAAAAAAAAAAAAAGAAAGAAATTCTTACCAGCAACCCAGATACCTTACCCTATTCAGCTGCTTTTTGAGAGTTACCTCCTCCCTCAAGGGTGGCACTCTCTTAGCTTCTAACAGCAGAGGTTAATTTTATTTTCATATTTTATATAAATGCTTTATGCAGTATGTATTCTTTTATGTCTGGTTTCATTCACTCAACACTATGTACCTAAGATTCATCACTGTTGTTGCATGTTTGTATAGTTCCTTCATTCTTCTTGCCGTATAGCTTTCCTTTTTTTTTTTTTTTTTTAAGATTTTATTTATTTATTTGACAGAGAGAGATCACAAGTAGATGGAGAGGCAGGTAGAGAGAGAGAGAGAGAGAGGGAAGCAGGCTCCCTGCTGAGCAGAGAGCCCAATGCGGGACTCGATCCCAGGACCCTGAGATTATGACCTGAGCCGAAGGCAGCGGCTTAACCCACTGAGCCACCCAGGTGCCCCCGTATAGCTTTCCTTTGTAAGAATATACCTGAACTGGGGTGCCTGGGTGGCTCAGTGGGTTAAGGCCTCTGCCTTCGGCTCAGGTCATGACCTCAGGGTCCTGGGATCAAGTCCCACATCAGGCTCCCTGCTCAATGGGGAGCCTGCTTCCTCCTCTCTCTCTCTCTCCCTCTCTCTCTGCCTACCTGCTTGTGATCTCTCTCTGTCAAATAAATACATTAAAAAAAAAAAGAAAGAAAGAAAGAATATACCTGAACTTACTCATCTGTTCTGCTGTTGGGAGGAATCTGGACAGTTTGTAGTTTGTGGCTGTTTACAAATAGTACTTCTAAGACCATTCTTGCATATCTTCAGCTGAAAATAAGTGTGTATTTCCATTGGGTGCGTATATCCAGGGGGAGAATTAGGGGTCATAGGGTCCCCATGTGAAAAGCTTTTGTAGATAGTGCCAAACTGTTTCCCCAAAGTGATTGTACCAGTTTATATTCCCACCAGAATAAATGTGAGCAGTTTACAATACTTGTTATCTTTTTTATTTTAGTTATTCTGCTAGATGTGTAGGGTTTTTAAATTTTAACTTTATTTCAGCAGTAATTTCAGACTTACAGAAAGAGGTTAATTTTATTTTCATATTTTATATATGAAATATATTAAAAAATTATTGTGGCTCAGTCAATTAAGCATCTGCCTTTGGCTTGGGTCATGATCTCAGGACTGAGCCCCACATCAGGCTCACTGCTCAGTGAGGAGTCTGCTGCTCCCTCTCCCTCTGCGTTTCTCCTCCACTCATGCACGCCCTTTCTCTCTCTCTCTCTCTCTCTCTCTCAGATGAATAAATAAAATATTTTTTAAAAAAGACTAGTACACCTGGGGCGCCTGGGTGGCTCAGTGGGTTAAAACCTCTGCCTTTGGCTCGGGTCCTGATCCCACGGTCCTGGGATCAAGCCCTGCATTGGGCTCTCTGCATTGCCCTTCCTCACCACTCAAGTTCTCTCTCTCTCCTTATCTCAAATAAAACACTTTAAAAAGAATTTAATATAGTCAATATAATAATCAATGATTTCCCCTTAATATCATCAAATATTGAGTATATAGATGCAGATGGCTTTTTACAGTGGAGTTCATTTGAGTTAGGGTTCAAACAAGGTCCCTATTTTGTATTTGATTGACAAACACATCTTTTTTTATTTTCTGTCTCCAAACTGAATTGAATAGTTTAATCTTTTTAGTCTAACACGGCTGCTTCACATTTTATCCCAGTTCAAACTAACCACATCTGTTTATTACTCTTTTATGTCTTCAGGCATATTTTGTTAATATTTTGACTGTTTTCTGGTTGTTATTAGTAGGAAGATTGATTAGAATTTCCTAGTCTTCCTTCACTTTTTTTTTAGGGGGAGGGGCAGAGGGAGAGGAAGAGAGAATATATATATTTTTTTAATTTATTTATTTGACAGAGATCACAAGTAGGCAGAGAGGCAGACAGAGAGAGGGGGGAAGCAGGCTCCCCGCTAAAGAGAGTCCGATGCGAGGTTCGATCCCGAGACCCTGGGATCATGACCTGAACTGAAGGCAGAGGCTTTAACCCACTGAGCCACCCAGGCGCCCCGGAAGAGAATCTTAAACAGGCTGCACACGCATCATGGGGCCCAGCATGGGCTCAGTCTCAATGACCCTGAGATCATGACCTGAGCCAAAATCAAGAGTCAAGAGACTCAGCCACCCAGGACACCCATCCTTTATCACTGAAATGATGTAACAAGAAAGAAATATAAATGATGCTGAAAGATGATGCTGAAACTCATTATTGCCAAGAACTTGGGTCAGATATAGAGTTCTTCCATAAATTCACTAATCTCATTTGATTTCATCCTTTTTTCTGTTCATTTTTTGTCAGTCCTGAAGTAAAGTAATAGGCTAGTAGAAGGGAGAAAGCAGGGAAGTTAAGGTTAAATAGGAATGGATAATGGATACTATAGTTATTTTTAACTTTAATTTTTTTAGAGTAATTAAAGAAAACATTGGCTGTAGAATATAACTGCTAATTAAATGCTGGATTTTTCCCCCCTTTTCCAGAAAATAGAAGCACGAGTGTCTGCTGATGAAGACCTCAAACTTTCCGACCTTTTAAAATATTACTTAAGGGAATCTCAAGCTGCTAAGGTAATTTAATTGTTCATTGTTTTTTAAAATGGACTATTTTACAAAAAGCCATCTCTTTACCAAAAGCCTTATAGGTTGTTAGACTTAAGATTGTTAATGATTATCTCTTGATTTTAAATTAGATTTTCAAGTGTGAATTTTTTGCTATCCTTTTACAAATTGTTGGTCAAGGATCCCCACATTAAAGTTTATTCTATAAACTTCTGATATAGTATAATCTTAAACTTTGTTTTAATGAATTTGGTATATTCATTTGGGTAAGATGCCTACAAAACAAAAAGTAAAATCCCTAAATAACAGTCTGTATAGCTAAAGGACTCCTTAAGTCCTTTGTTGTGAGTGAGAGAACTATAAAACCAGGGTATGTTTTATTTTAAGGCAACTCAAATTTCCTTTTGGAAGTCTGTCTATGTGCAAGACTGAAACTCTTAACTAATCCAAAAAAATGTTTAACAGAAACATCTGAAAAAGCACTAAAAACTTAGTGGCTCAGATATTCTTAATTCAGGGTGCCTGGGTGGCTCAGTCAGTTAAGCATCTGCCTTTGTTCAGCTCAGGTCATCATCCTGGGGTCCTGGAATCAAGGTCCACGTGAGGCTCCCTGCTCAGCGGGAACCTGCTGCTTCCTCTCCCTCTGCTGCTCCCCCTGCTTATACTCTCTTACTCTCTCACACATAAATAAATAAAATCTTAAAGAAAAAAACAAAAGAGGCTGGGGCGCCTGGGTGGCTAAGTAGGTTGGGTGTCTTGCTTTCAGCTCAGGTCCTGGGATTGAGCTCCACGATGAGATCTCTGCTTAGCGGGAGCCTGATTTTTCCTCTCCCTGCCACTCCCCCTGCTTGTACTCTCTCTCTGTTGAATAAATAAAATCTTGGGGGAAAAAAGACATTCTAAATTCAGTATTAATTTATGAATTGATATATTGTACAAAAAATTTCCATGTGATCAGTGGTGCTTTGAATACCAGTTTTTCATTCCTTATCAAGTTATAAATAACCCTTGGGGCACTTGGCTGGCCGATCATGTAGCTCTTGATCTCAGGGTCTTGAGTTCAAGCCCTGTGTTGGGCATAGAGCTTACTTAAAAAAAATTATAGGAGTGCCTGGTTGGCTCAGTTGGAAGAGCATATGATTCTTGATCTCAAGATCGTGAGTGCAATCATCATGCAAAGTGAAGAGATTTCTTAAGGGGTGCCTGAGTGGCTCAGTTGTTATGGGTCTGCCTTCGGCTTGGTTCATGATCTCAGGGTCCTGGGATCAAGCCCTGTGGGCATCCAGCTCCCTAATCAGCAGGAAGCCAGCTTCTCCCTCTCCCACTCCCCCTGCTTGTGTTCCCTCTCGCTGTGTCTCTCTCTCAAAGAAATAAAATCTTTAAAAAAAGAGAGAGAGAGAATTAATTAAATAAATAAACAGGTTATAAATAATCTTTCTAACTTTGAGGACTTATGTGCAAATATACTGTCCACATCAAATTATTTTACCAGATTGTGTCTTACAAACCATTTACATTGGGGTGGATCGGGATAAAATGAATTATTCACTTTAAAGACTAAATTCAGGGCACCTGGGTGGCTCAGTTGGACGACTGCCTTCAGCTCAGGTCATGATCCTGGAGTCCCAGGATCGAGTCCCACATCGGGCTCCCAGCTCCATGGGAAGTCGGCTTCTCCCTCTGACCTTCTCCTTGCTCATGTTCTCTCTCACTGTCTCTCTCTCAAATAAATAAATAAAATCTTTAAAAAAAAAAATAAAGACTAAATTCATTATTTTATTATAATATTATAGTTGTTAATATATAACTTTTTAGAACATGGCTTTAAAAGTAAATCCAGGGATGCCTGGGTGGTTTAGTCGGGTAAGCTGCTGCCTTTGCCTCAGGCCATGATCCCAGGGTCCTGGGATCGAGTCCTGCATTGGGCTCCATGCCCTGCAGGGAACCTGCTTCTCTCTCCACCTCTGCCTGCTACTCTGCCTGCTTGTGCGTGCACGCGCTCGCTCTCTCTCGCTCTCTCTCTCTCTCTGACAAACAAAATCTTTAAAAATAAATAAATAAAATGTTAAAAAATAAAAAATAAATAAAAGTAAATCCAGACTTTTTAGTGACCACAAGAAGGAATTGAAATTTAATTGCAAAAATTAAAACTACATACAGCAGAGGGAATATAGGAGTCAATGATAGTATAATAGCAGTGTATGATGTCAGATGGGCATTAACACATGCGGCGAGCACAGCATAGCATAGAGTGGTCAGATCACTGTTGCATACCTGAAACTAATGTAACATTGCATGCTAACTATTCTTGAATATAGTAAGTAATAAGTAAATAGCTGTTTAAAAGATATTAAATATTTATTAAACAGCTGGGGGTAAACCACACACCTTTTTTTTTCTTGTTTTAAGATTTGTGTATTTATTTTAGAGAAAGCATGTGTGTGCATATGTTGGGGGAGCAGCGGAAGAGAGAATCCTCAGGCAGACTCCCCACTGACCGTGAAGCCTCATGATGGGCTCATGATGGACCCTGAGATCATGACCTGAGCCAAAGGCCTGCCCAACCAACTGAGCCACCCAAACGTCCCTCACCACAGGTGCCCCTTAATGAGAATGTGGCTAAAACGAAAAATTCTTTTTTTTTTTTTTTAAGATTTTATTTATTTATTTAATGGAGAGCGATCATAAGCAGGGGGAGCAGCAGAGGGAAAGGAGAAGCGAAACAATAAAGATCATGGTTTACACTAGAGCTCACTCTTAGTGTTACATATTCTTTTTTGTTTGGAGAAATGTGTAATGATGCTTATCTACCATTATAAGTATCATACAGAATAGTTTTCACTGCCCCAAAACTCCTCTCCACTCCATCTATTTGTCCTCTTTCCCCTTAATTTTTTAATGTTGATTTTTTTTTTTACATCTCCATAGATTAGCCTCTTCCAGAGTGTCATATAGTAGGGCCTTTTCACATTGATGACTTCTTATTTATTTATTTACTTAACACAGAGCACATATGAGCACAAACTGGGGGATGGGGCAGATTGAGAGGGAGAAACAGACTTGAGCAGGGAACCCTATGTGGGGCTCAATCCCAGGACCCCAGGATCATGACCCGAGGCAAGGGTAAACCAACTGAGCCACCCAGGCACCCAATCAATTGATTCTTAACAAAGGTACTAAGACAGTTTTGGGGGGAAAAGAATAGACTTTTCAATAAATGGTATTGTATCATCTGAATAGTCACATAAAAATAAAGCTAGACCTTCCTTATACTATGTATAAAAATGTGCTCAAAATTGATCAAAGACTTGGGGTACCTGGGTGGTTCAGTGGGTTAAGCGTCTGCCTTCGGCTCAGGTCATGATCTCAGGGTCCTGGGATTGAGCCCCGCATCAGGCTCTGTGCTCAGTGGGGAGCCTGCTTCCCCCTCTCTCTCTGACTGCCTCTCTGCCTACTTGTGCTCTCTGTCAAATAAGTAAATCAAATCTTAAAAAAAAAAATGGATCAAAGACCTAAACAACAACGGTAATACTTTTAGAAAAAAAACAAATGTTAATCTTGTGACTTCTGGTTGGACATTGGTTTCTTGGATCTGACACCAGGAGCACAGGAACCAAAGGAAAAATAATAAATTGGATGAATTTTATTAAAATTGAAAACTTGTGTGTGTTAAAATACACAATGAAGAAAAGTGGAAAGACAACCCATGGGCGGGGAGAAAATATTTGCAAATCGTACAAGTCCCTAATTAAGCAACTGGTATCCAGAAAATATGAAGAACTCTTAATACTCAGTAAGAAGACAAATAGCCCAATTAAAAAATAGGCAAAGGACTTGAATAATCCTTTCTCCAAAGAAAACATACAGCCAGCCAGTGAATTCGTAAAAAGATGCTCAACGACATTAGCTATCAGGGAAATGCAAATCAAAACCACAGCGAGGGATACCTGGCTGGCTTAATAGGTAGAACATGCAACTCTTGATCTTGAGGTGTAGAGATTACTTAAAAAATAAAATCTTTACTAACAAAACAAAACCACAATGAGATATCATATCACACCCACTAGGTGGCTTTAATCAAAAGGACAGATAAGTGTTGCCAAGGATGTGTAGAAATTAGAACCCTCGTGAAGAGTCATTGGAGTGTAAAGTGGTGCAGCTGCTAGTCTGGCAATTTCTCAAAAGGTTCAGCATAGAATTACCAAGTGACCCAGCAATTCCACTCCTAAGTAATGAGATATGAAAGAGAAAGGAAAACATGTTCAAAACAGCATTATTCATAATGGGCAAAATGTGGAAACAAACCAAATGTCTTCTAGATTGATAAGTAGATAAATCAGTGTGGTATTTCCATACAAGGATATGGATATGTTATTTAACAATAAAAGGAATGAAGTACTGGTTCACACAGAAACATGAATGAACTTGAAACTTTATGCTAAGTAAAGAAAGCCAGACAGAAAAGGCCACATATTATATGATTCCATCTTTTTTTTTTTTTTTTTTTAAATGAAATGTCCAGAATAGGCAAATGTATAGAGACAGCAAATTAGTGGTCGGGGGTGAGGGGTGCATGACAGGAAGTGAAGAATGACTGCTGATGAATATGGGGTTTCCTTTTGGGTGACAAAATTGTTTTAAAATTGATTGTAGTAATGGTTAATTCTGTGAGCATGCTAAAAACTGTTGAATTGGCACTTTGAATGAGTTATATGTATGTGAATTTATCACAGTAAAGCTGTTATAAAAAGAGTTGAGAAGAGTAGCTGGCATGTGTGGTATTCATGGTTTTAAGTGTTTGCTCTGATGATGGTGGTGCGAGTAACTATTAGAAACATGCAGCATATATTACTGTGAAGCATTCTATTTTATAGGATCTCCTCTATCGAAGATCTAGGTCACTAGTGGATTATGAAAATGCTAATAAAGCACTGGATAAAGCAAGAGCAAAAAATAAAGATGTTCTGCAGGCTGAAACCTCCCAACAATTATGTTGTCAGAAATTTGAAAAAATATCTGAATCTGCAAAACAAGGTACTGTTAACCTTACCCTTTAATCATAAGGTATACTTTAAACTATTATATGAGTTAAATAGTTAATCCTAATTTCTTTTGTTCACAGAACTTATAGATTTTAAGACAAGAAGAGTTGCTGCATTCAGAAAAAATTTAGTGGAACTGGCAGAGTTAGAACTGAAGCATGCAAAGGTATTGTCATATTAAAGGTTTAATAATTTAAGTGACTTATAATTTAGAAATGAGTCCATTATATGGTATCTGGCTGGTTTAATTGGGAGAGTATGTGAATCTTGATCTCAGGTTCATGAGTTTGAGCCCCATGTTGGGCATGGAGATTACTTAAAAAAAAAAAAGAAGAAGAAGAAGGAAATGAATCCATTATGGAATGATAATGATTCTTTAATGACAGTTTCCTTCTACAGACATACTGTAAGAAATATTCCTGAATTAGAATTAATTACAGCTGGATTATAATTTTTTTAAGATATTATTTATGTCACAGGCAGAGATCACAAGTTGGTAGAGAGGCAGGCAGAGAGAGAGGAAGGGAAGCAGGCTCCCTGCTGAGCAGAGAGCCCAGTGTGGGGCTCCATCCTAGGACCCTGAGACCATGACCTGAGCTGAAGGCAGAAGCTTAAACCACTGAGCCACCTAGGTGCCCCTAAGATTCTCAAGTTTTAAAATTATTGTAAGGTTTGGACCAACCTTTATCCTTAAAAAACAAACAAAAGAAAAGAGATTTATTTATTATTTTACAGATAGAGAGAGAGAGAGAACACGATTGGGAGGGAGAGAGAATCCTAAGTGGACTCCATATTAAGCCTGGAGACCAATGCAAAACTTAATTTACTTAACATAATGCTGTCTTCAGTCAGAGGGACGGAAAACTAAAAGCATATTCAAAATTCCTCAAACTATAAGTATTAAATTTAAATCAACTTTTAAGTGTTTATTTTTTGATATGTTTATAGCATTTACCCTTTGAAAGTCATTAAAAAGTTTAAAACTGTACCAAGAGTTTTGGGATACCACATTTTATCTCCTATATTTCAATAAGCTTTTTATGTTATTGGCCTCCTGTCATTGCTGCTTTAAAATATTGCACTGGAGGCTCTCCTGGGTGGTTCAGTGGGTTAAAGCCTCTGCCTTCGGCTCAGGTCATGATCCCAGGGTCCCAGGATCAAGCCTCAAATTGGGCTCTCTGCTCAGCAGGGAGCCTGCTTCCCCCCCATCTCTGCCTGCCTTTCTGCCTACTTGTGATCTCTGTCAAATAAATAAATAAAATCTTTAAAAATGTATATTACACTAGGAAATAGAATCACTTCTGTACACAGGCTGATTATTGTGCACATTTCTTCTTACAGTGTGCTTTATGTGTTACAAGGGTTTAAGGTGCCATCTCATACCAGCTTGATTTGGCCTATAGTCACACCTTCTCTTCTTCTTCAAAGTCTTTTCTGTTTTTTTAAAGATTTTATTTATTTAGTTGTCAGCGAGCACAAGTATCGGGCTTCAGGCAGAGGGAGAAGCAGACTCCCTGCTGAGCAAGGAGCCTGATGCAGGACTCGATCCCAGGACTCTGGGATCCTGACCGGAGCCAAAGGCAGAGGCTTAACTGACTGAGCCACCCAGGTGTCGCTCAAAGTCTTTTGTTAAGCTCCAGCCAGTTGTGTGTTTCTTTTTTTTTTTTTTTTTTTTTTTTAGTCCTTTTTTTTCTTTTTTTGCGGTATAAAACACATAAAATTTACCATCTTAACCATTTTTAAGTGTGCAGTTCAGCATTGTTAAGTATATCCACATTGTCGTGCAACAAGTTTCTAGAACTTCTTTAGTTATTGAGCATTTAATTTTTGAAATGCAATTGTAATCATGTTTATGTCTATTAAATTTTAGCTTGCTAGTTTTAGCCTAGCGTGGTATCTTTGGGAAACTTCAGTTCGATCATATGGTACTTGACTATTAGAGTGGTTATTACTCCCAAGTGATAGACATTCGTAATTTGTACGAATTTCCCTTTTGTGTCCTTATCTAAATTTTAATTTAAAGGATTGATCAGGGAGCACCTGGGTGGCTCAGTGGGTTGTATCTGATTCTTGATTTCAGCTTAGGCCTTGACCTCAGGGTCATGAGTTGAAGCCCTGCAATGATGGAGCCTACTAGGAAGGAAGGAGGGAGGGACAGAGAGAGAGAAAGGGAGAGAGAGGGAGGGGGAAAAGAAGGGGGAGAGAGGGTCCTGAGATCAAGCCCCACGTTGGGCTCCCTGCTCAGTGGAGAGCCTGCTTCTCCCTGTTGCTCTGTCTGCTGCTCTGCCTGCTAATGCTCTCTTTTTTATCTGTCAAATAAATAAAATCTTAAAAAGAAAAAAGAAAGAAAGAAAAAGAGGAAGAACGTGTTTTGATAAATCTGGCATGGTTTATTCTTACTCTACATGTATTGGTTTCTAATTAGTTCACAATTTTTGTTTCTTTGTTTTTTGTTGTTTTTTCTTTTAAAGATTTTACTTACTTATTTGACAGACAGTGATCACAAGTAGGCAGAGAGAGAGAGGGGAAAGCAGGCTCCCACGGAGCAGAGAGCCCGATGCGGGGCTCAATCCCAGGACCCTGGAACCATGACCCAAGCCGAAGGCAGAGGCTTTAACCCACTGAGCCACCCAGGCACCCCTATTTTTGTTCTTTTTAAAGAGATTATAAACTATCAGGGATTTTGTTAATAAATTAAGGAGGGGTTGGCAAATTACAACATACTTTTATAAAGCCTGTGACTCAGGAGTGGCATTCATGTTTTGTTGTTGTTTTTAATTATTTTGGCAGCCTTTTTTTTTTTTTTTCTTTAAGATTTTATTTATTTATTTGACAGAGATCACAAGTAAGCAGAGAGGCAGGCAGGGCGGGGGTGGGGGGGTGCCCCTTGGCAGTCTAATTTTTAAGTCATTATTTTAAGCAAAGGAATATCATGACATGTGATAATTTTATGAAATTTATATTTAATTTATAAGTAAAGTTTTATTAGGATACAACCAAGCTCATACATTTATGCTTTGTCTATGATTGCTTTTATACTACTACTACAGCGAAGTTGAATAGTTAAAACAGAGAGCAAATGTCTCTCAAAGTCTAAAATGGTTTTGGGGGGTGCCTGGGTGGCTCAGTGGGTTAAAGCCTCTGCCTTCAGCTCAGGTCATGATCCCAGGGTCCTAGGATCAAGCCCCGAATTGGGCTCTCTGCTCCGGGGGGAGCCTGCTTCCTTCTCTCTCTCTGCCTGCCTTTCTGCCTACTTGTGATCTCTGTCAAGTAAATAAATAAAATCTTTAAAATATAAAAATAAAAATAATTTTTTTTTTTTTTTTTTTAATTTGAGAGAAAGAGTGAGTGGGAAGAGAGAGAAGCAGGCTCCCCGCTGTGCAGGGAGCCCAACACGGGGCTCAATCCCAATATCCTGGGATCATGACCTGTGAGCCAAAGGCAGACGCTTAACCTAATGAGCCACCTAGGCGCCCCTCAAAGTCTAAAATGTTTAGTACATAGTTAGCCCTTTACAGAAAAAATTTGCTGACTGCTACTATAGATTGATGTCAACCTCTAATTTCCAGATTTTGTACTTTTCAAATCCTTTCTGAAACGTGTTCTCTGTATTCAGATTTTTTATTTATTTATTTATTTATTTATTTATTTATTTATTTATTAAATTTCTTTGGCAGAGAGAAAGATCACAAGCAGGCAGAGAGGCAGGCAGAGGGGGGAGGGAGATCATGACCTGAGCCAAAGGCAGAGGCTTACTTAACCCACTGAGCTACCCAGGTGCCCCCCTGAAAAACCTTTTAATTTATGAGAAAAGAATGACAGGTTTTCAAGAAACTGTCCCATGTTTTTGTGAGTTTTTTTGTTTTGTTTTGTTTTTTAAATATTTTATTTGTTTACTTGACAGACAACGATCACAAGTAGGCAGAGAAGCAGGCAGAGAGAGAGGGAAGCAGGCTACCTGCTGAGCATAGAGCCAGAGGCAGGACTCAATCAGAGGACCCTGAGATTATGACCTGAGCCAAAAGGAGCGGCTCAATCCACTGAGCCACCCAGACGCCCCTTTTGTGGAGTTTTTTTGTTTTTTTGTTTTTACCTTCTGAATGTTCACTTAAATTATCCCTTCATTTCAAGTGAGCCAGTCATTCACCAAGCCATTCACTCACCTCCCACTGCACTGTGCCCACAGTGGGCTGGGTTGTAGGAAGACCAGCCCATTGGGACCTCTGCTCTCAGAATTCATGGTCTAATAAGAAACGTGTCAGTATGGGGTGCCTGGGTGGCTCAGTGGGTTAAATCCTCTGCCTTCAGCTCAGGTCATGATCCCAGAGTTCTGGGATGGAGTCCCGCATCGGGTTCTCTGCTCGGCAGGGGGCCTGCTTCTCTCTCTCTCTGCCTGCCTCTCTACTTGTGATCTGTGTCTGTCAAATAAAATCTTAAAAAAAAAAAGAACCCGTGTCAATATGTCCCTCAGAAAGAATGTTATAATTAAGTTTAACCATAGTAAGTACCTCCCTTTGCCAGGGGCCATAGGGCAGGCCACACAGAGCCAGCATTTAAGGAGTTCCTGGCCCCGCAGAAGAGACAGGAAGACACTGAAACAAATGAATCCTAGGTTTTTGTGACATTCCTGGACCAGCAGTCACAGTAACCTGGGGGTTCTTGGCCCACGTCTTTCTGGCAGGGGCTGGGCAGAACCTCTGGAAGCTGAGTTATTCCAGGAGCAGTTTGTGGGTGAAGGAGAAAGAAAAGAAGGTGAAAAACAGATGGGCTCTGGGGAGGGCAGGGGTGAGAGTCAGTCCACAGGGTAGAGAAACTGCTGGTATGGTGGCTTGGTATGGGAGGAAAGGCTAGTCAGTTTGAATATGAAAATGAAGGAAAACCCTCCAAACCGGTGTACAGCGCCTCAAAACACAGTACAGGCATGGTAAAACTTTTGTGCATTTTTTATCATAGCAGATACAGAAAGGTACAAAGAAAATAAACATTTATTTATGACAGAATGACTATCAACATTTCTACCATACATAATTTATTCAAATGGATTGTTTCTGTGGAATCAGAGTTCAGCAAATGGATGGGCTTCCAAATGGGGGAGAATGAATTTTGGAGTTTCCTTCAGCAATGTTATGTTTAAAAGTTGCCAGCCTTCAAAGCACATTTTATCTGATGCAAAATGGGTTTATTTGGGGATAACAGTTATTACAATTCAGGACAAGCAAGCTATAGCAAAAGCCGCAGGCAAGTGCAGAGAACAAAGGACAGGAATGCTCTTTTATAGATAGGAGGGGGGAGTTGGGAAAGGCTGTTTCGAACCAAAAGTCCACTAAAGTAAACTGTGAGTTGGAAGTGCCGTGACTTTTCACTGGCTTAGCTGTGACAGTCTTGCCTTGTGGGGGCCATTGCTGGACAAGGAGACCACCTTTCTTTCTCTTGCTGGGGTAGTAACGTGGGTTTCTTCCTGTTGAGAATACAAGGTACTAAGAAAAAATAAAGAAAACGAATGCAAGGTACTTCACTTCACTTCTCTTCTTGATGGGTCTACAAAGTCTGCAATCACTGGTAGGGTCTGAGGGCTCCCCTTCTGGCCTCCCAACTACATTTTATTTTATTTTATTTATTTTATTTTATTATTATTTTATTTTATTTTATTTAAGATTTTACTTATTTATAACAGAGATCAAGAGAGGTAACACAAGCAGGGGGAGCTAGAGAGGGAGAAGCAGACTCTCCGCCAAGCAAGGAGCCAACCCTGTGTTGGGTTCCCTGCTCAGTAGGGAGTTGCTGCTCCCTCTCCAGCTCCCCCAGTTTGTGCGCTCTCTGTCTCTCTGTCAAATAAATAAAATATATTTTTTAGAGACTTTATTTATTTATTTGACAGAGCTCACAAGTAGGCAGAGAGGCAGTCAGAGAAGAGGGGGTGGAAGCAGGCTCCCTGCTGAGCAGAGAGCCCGATATGGGGCTCCATCCCAGGACCCTGAGATCATGACCTGAGCTAAATGCATAGGCTTAACCCACTTAGCCACCCAGGTGCCCCAAATAAAATATTTTTTTTTTAAATAAGTAAATAAGGGGCGCCTGGGTGGCTCAGTGGATTAAGCCGCTGCCTTCGGCTCAGGTCATGATCTCAGGGTCCTGGGATCGAGTCCTGCATCGGGCTCTCTGCTCAGCAGGGAGCCTGCTTCCCTTCCTCTCTCTCTCTGCCTACTTGTGATCTCTCCCTCTGTCAAATAAATAAAATAAATAAATCTTTAAAAAAAAATAAGTAAATAAAATGATGTCTGCAGGTTTCTCAGAGGCAAAGTTACTGTTTTATAATTTGAAATTAACAAGTATTTTGTGGTGAGATACTTGGCTTGGGACTATGTAAGTTAAATAGCCATCACTTAACGGGCAGTGTCCCATAGAATTTTGTGTGATAATGGAAATACTCTATAATCAGCACTTCCAGTATGGTAATCACTAGCCACATGTGGCTGCCAAATGCTTGTAATGTGCGTAGTGCAACAGAGAAGCTCAAACTGTTTTTATTTCATTTTAATTAGCAGAAATTTAAGTGTTCTGTAGCATGTACCTAATGACCACAGTATTAGCATTTCAGTCTTATATTATTTTTAGCATCCATCCTGACTTTTGCCTGAGTCAGTTTTTATGATGGTGGCCAAATGGTGATCAGTTTCTAATTCCATCATTGTACACATTTTAGTTGGCTTTCTACTCTAAGGAAGTTTTCCTTCTCCCCCATTTATGAGTTGATGTAACCTATATGTTTATACATATCTGAATTTGGAGGCCATTTCACATGTTTTACAGATGCTACACAGGTTTGCATTTTATAGAATACATTTGTATATGATCTTACTACTTTATTTTTACTTTTTTTTCTCTTTTGAGAGAGAGGGAGATCATGGTATGGAAGGGTGGAGGAAAAAGGAGAGAGAGAATTTTTTTTTTTTTAAGATTTTATTTATTTATTTGACAGAGAGAGATCACAGGTAGGTAGAGAGACTGGCAGAGAGAGAGAGAGAGAGCGGGAAGCAGGCGCCCTGCTGAGCAGAAAGCCCCATGTGGGACTCGATCCCAGGACCCTGAGATCATGACCTGAGCCAAAGGCAGCCGCTTAACCCACTGAGCCACCCAGGCGCCCCAGGAGAAAGAGAATCTTAAGCAGACTCCACACCCAGCATGAGCCCAGTGCAGGGCTTGATGTCACAGCCGCAAGATCATGACTGAGCCAAGCTCAGCGATTGGTCGCTTAGCCAGCTGAGCCATGCAGGCAGCCCCTTATTAAAATTTTTATAAAAATTGCTATAACTGGGGCGCCTGGGTGGCTCAGTGGTTTGGGCTGCTGCCTTTGGCTCGGGTCATGATCTCAGGGTCCTGGGATCGAGCCCCGCATCGGGCTCCCTGCTCCGCAGGAAGCCTGCTTCCCTCTCTCTCTCTCTCTGCCTGCCTCTCTGCCTACTTGTGATCTCCGTCTTTCAAATAAATAAATAAAATCTTTAAAAAAAAAAAATTGCTATAACTTACCATTTTAGTCATTAAAATATACATTATATTAATTATATATATAATATAGTACACATATTTTAATGGCCAAAGAAGAGTGATAAGAACCTATCTTACTGTCAGGAATGTTCAGGGACACCTGGGTGGCTTGGTTGAATGTTTGACTCTTGGTTTTGGCTCAGGCCATGATCTCAGGTCAATGACATCAGCCCCCACGCGGGGCTTTGTGCTCAGCAGGGACTCTGCTTGAGATTCTCTCTCCCTCTGCCCCTCGCCCTGCTCTCTCTCTAAATAAATATCAGTAGTTTAACTTGGACACAGAGAGCATATTTTATCTCTCATTAGATCATGCCAGGCAATTCAAAACAATATTATTGGTCTAGATGGAAAATTACTGAAGAATCTGGTATGTGGAAAAATTGTACATGAAACAGAGTATATTGTTTTATGTCTTTAAACAGTTATTTTTGGGGGTGTCTCGGTATCTCAGTCATTGGACGTCTGCCTTCGGCTCAGGTCATGATCCCAGGGTCCTGGGATCGAGCCCCGCATTGGGGTCCCTGCTCAGCGGGAAGCCTGCTTTTCTCTCTCCCACTCCCCCTGCTTGCAATCCTCTCTCACTGTCCTTCTCAAATACATAATAAATAAATAAAATCTTTTATAAAAATAAAATCTTTTTTTAAAAAAGTTACTTCTGTGTAATGAGTAGCTTGTTACCAAAATTTTGTTGCCGTAATAAATTTAAAGTTACGTGATTTCTAGTGCTGTATATTTTTTCAGTACAATTCTTCCAAGCTCTTTGAGCTTCATAATTTATTCTCCCTTCCCTTGTAGGGTAACCTACAGTTGCTGCAGAACTGCTTGGCAGTGTTAAATGGAGACACATAAGCCACACTTCACCTTCGGTTAAAAAGGGCTGCCTTCCTTCAGATTTTATTTTTGTTTTCTTAATGATATTAAGCATTTACTGCTCACTGGAAACAAAAGAAACAGCTGACAAAGTGCATCTACTCTCTTTTTTTCTGAGAAACCACGGAGCGGTGCCGTCCATGGGCTCTGCCAGTGTGTGCGGTGGGACGTGGCACCCCTGCACCTGTGTGCTCCCTGCGACAGCTGTCCCTCACCGTGCGCGCCTCCTCTCCCGAAGCCCAAAGTTCAGTCTTGTTTTAAGTAGCCTCTGTAACTGTGTTTATTTTATGAATAGTATTCCTTATGGCTGCCAGTCTTACTTACTTTTAAGTACTTTCTGAAGTTTAACCCTTTTAAAAATACATTGCTCAAACAAGATAAAGATTGCCATTACCTTTTTTTGAATTTTGTTTTTAAAAAACATTGTATACCACCTTAGCTCATTCATGTATCCTGGTAAAGCATCTTAATCAGACTTATTTTTAATTAATGAACATTTCTTAGAAGTTTGGGGACAGATTTTATGTAATCTTTATAAGTATGATTTCTGATGAAAAGCAAATGCATTAGTATGTTTGCCTTAAACTTGTAGACTAAACCAACTATTATGAAATAAACAGTGATAACAGTGATAGTTTTTAACTCTGTGGTCATTGTATCACTCTAAAATTTGGAGTAGCTATAATAAATCTACTCCTTTATTATGCTTTACAGTGTAGGTCTTCATTTTTCGTTTTTCTTTTTTTAAACAGCATATTGAACCAAGTTCACCAGTCCCTTTACAAAAGAATGAACTGCTTCTCTGTGTGCGGTTTAGCCTTTCATAGAAGCTGGACCTGGGCAGAGGCAGGTTAGAAGCAGACATTTCTAAAATACAGGAGCAGACCGAATGGTCTGTTATGGTTTCCTGACGTCCATCTCTAGCTCAGCCAGTGAACCATGGATGTGCCATTGAGCCCACTTGATTGTTACGCTGGTGTATAACTTGGCGTGTGGAGAGAAAGAGTGCTGTAGAGAACAGCATTTGTTGGTGGGGGAGAAATTGGAATATTTGAAATAAAGTGGGTACAAAAGATATCATTGGCCTTTTTAATGTAAGTTAACATCAAGTTATTTCTAATTTAAAATTAGGTTGTGTGGTTTGATTTTTTCACTAAGTTCTCTTGCAGTTGGAAACCACAGGTATTTGGGTTGGTCACGCCTCGTTTACATTTTCCCAAACCCTGGCCTAGGTCTTAAAAGATTCCAGCCTTGCATGTTCTGTTGCCTTACTGGTGTGCTGGTTCATGTTTCTTTCATTGATGTTGTTCCCTGATGCCATTTGAACTTGACTTTTCTGTTGCCTGAGAAATCTCTGTGTTTTGTCCTCCTTCGTGTCTCCTTCACTGGTGAAAATACACCTGTGCGATGCTCTCCAGTGGGTGAACACGGGACAGAGAGCCCTAGCTTCTAAATTTGGGTGCAGTCCCTTCACTGGCTGCCCCTGTGGCCTCAGGCAGGTTCGCTTGACCTCTGTCTGCCTCAGTTTCTCTACTACAAAGGACATACTGACCTACCTCACAGGGGTGTTGTGAGGATTAATAAACATTTGGTACAGTGCTTTGGAAATGTGATGATGCTGTATAAATGCTAAGAAATAGTAAGTACACGGGCGCCTGAGGGGCTCAGTCGGTTGAGCGTCTGCCTTTGGCTCAGGTTGTGGTTCCAGGGTCCTGGAATCAAGCCTCACATCCGGGCTCCCTGCTCGTTGGGGAACCTGCTTCTCCCTCTCCCTGCCCCCTGCTTGTGCTTTCACCTCACTGTCTCTCTCAAGTAAATGAATAAAATACTTTTTTTTTTTTTTTAATTGAAAGAAATAGTGAGTGCAGGGCAAAAAGCCGTATTGTTCCACATAGCCATCAGCTAATCTGTACCAAGGAGGTCTTTTGGGGAAAAAGGGTAGGAGAGTGCCCCCATCCCTTGGTGCCTGGTTTACATTTTTACATTTTCACAATGTGTGTTGGGGTGGGGGTAGACTGGAAGCAGCAGTTACATATTAGAGCATATGTGGGAGGGTGCTTAATGAACACATATAAATGAGTTGACTGTTCTATGCAAGGGCTTTCTCACAAAGCACAAGATAAAGAACATATGTTACTCCCTCAAGGACATACTTTAGGAGAGGTTCTACTTTGTACCTCCAGAACAATTGAAACATTCCATAGTTCCATAGCAATCTAGGCAGTGGGAATGACCCAGGGTATGAACAGGGTGGGCCGGGGAATGAAGGTTGTGGGGGTTTTGCAGTGAGGGGGAGATGGCAAGAGAGGAAATTGCAAAGGAAAGTGGGTCACAGCAATTGCACTACTGGGTATTTGTCCCAAAGATACAAATGTAGTGATCTAAAGGGCCACCTGCACCCCGTTTATAGCAGTGATGTCCACAATAGCCAAACTATGGAAGGATCTAGGTGTCGAAAGGATAAAGATGATGCGGTATGTACACACACACACACACACACACACACGTGCGCACACAGAAATAGTAAACAAAATCAAAAAATGAAATCTTGGGGCGCCTTCGTGGCTCGGTGGGTTAAAGCGTCTGCCTTTGACTCAGGTCACGATCCCAGGGTCCTGGCATTGAGCCCCACATGGGGCTCTCTGCTAGCAGGGAGCCTGCCTCTCTGCCTACTTGTGATATCTGTCAAATAAAATCTTTAATAAATAAATGAAATCTTGCCATTTGCAAGATGTAATGAGAAGTTGAGCTCAAACTGATCTTTTTGAAGAGAGGCACTACAGGTTAAACAGTTTAAAGTATTAGTAAGACAAGTCTGGCTGGTTTAAGAGGAAAACTGCTTTGGCGGAATTAGAGTGGTTCAAGGCCTTATAAAAAACACCAAGCAAAACTTACCTTGCATACCGTCTCTGTATAGAACTACCTGAGACAGATGGTACACCTACCTCAACCCCACACACAGAGAAACGGATTTCAATACTGCGACATTACCTTAAGTTGTATAAACAACTTACAACTTCGTTTCAGACTTCTCAATCTAAAACCCACGGTCAGAAAGCGTTTATAAACTCCAAATAATTCCTAAAAACAGGCAGCCGTTCTATTGCCTAAGAACACTAAGAAATACATACGTCGCTATGGATCTTCCATTAGAGCACCAAGAAATCAGGGGAAAGCGCGAACGCAGTCCCCCACTACCACAAATTATGCAGTCGAGTTTCCCACATTTGGGGAAATCGCAGGGGTCAGCACATCCGGAGTGCAATGGATAAGCCTCGCCCTGGGAAAACCACCTTCGTGATCATGGTATCTCCCCTGCCAGGTAAGTATGAGTTGCTCCCCGCGCCCCCCAAACACCCTCGCGCTCCACCCGCTCCTTACACACGGTCACTTCCCTCCCGCCGCCCCCGCGACCCCCGCCCGCCGCACCACCCCCGCCGCCCCCTCGCCCACCCGCGCAGCCACGGAGGGCGCCTTCGTCCGGCCCCCACGCGGGACCGGCGGGCTCGGCCGGGCCGGGCCCGGCAGCCTCTGCGCGCCTGCTCCTCTGCATACGCCACGCCCTTGTCCTGATGTCCCGAGCCCTGTCCCCGGCTCTGGGACACCAGATGTCGGCCGAGACTGCGAATGCCTGAGGGGCAGGGGGGGCGGGGTGGGGGCGGGCGGCGAGGGTGTCAGGACCTGGGAGACCAGAGAAGACGGGTCCCGGGGCGCCCAGAAGTTGAAGGCCCCACGGGGAATGGTTCGGGCTCGGGCTTGGCCTCACCTTCCTTTCAGCAAAAATTATACGTAATAGCAACGGAGAGTCTACTAAACGTTAAATACTAAGATGGGAGTTTTGTCACCAATTTAACATAAAATTATTTTAACCCCCATTATGACCTTTCAGATTGCGTGGTAACCTAATCTTGCAACAGTGAAATAACATTCGAACAGAAAGCATCAGGGCAAGGAGTCCATTCGCAGAGTAGATGCGTGGACTGGGGACGCATCCTGCAGGATGAGCTTACCTCTTTCAGGCTGTCTAGATTTACCTTTTCCTCTTTTCTATACAAGGAGATCCTATCTGGGTATCAAGTGTAAATATCCTTTCCAGATATGACCAAAATGATTGAACTGTTGTATGTCCCTGGGTGACTGCTGCTCAGGAACAAAGCAACGCAGGAGACGGGACTAGAGATTATAGGATTAGCAAAGACTTCCTGGAGGTTCTAGCAGCATAAAGATCCAAGGAAATACAGTAAAGCTTTTTTTTTTTTTTTTTAATTGAAAAAAGGAAAATTGTCAAAATCAAGAAATTCACACTGATACAATATTATTACTCTACAGGAGTTATTCCATTTCCATCAGTTGTCCCAATAACGTCCTTTATAGCAAAGGAAAATTCAAAATCACATATTGCTTTCAATTATCAAGTCTCTTTAACCTTCTTTAATCTGAAATAGCTCTCAGGTAATTCTTTGCATTTCATTATGTAGGCATTTTTTAAGACTACGGGCCAGTTATTTTGTAGAATATCCTTCAGTTTTTGAGTTGTCCCATGTTTCCTCATAAGTACATTCAGGTATGCATTTTTTTAAGGATTTTACTTATTTATTTTTAAAAAATATTTTACTTGTTTATATATTTACTTACTTACTTATTTCTATGAGTAGGGAGCCCGATGAGGGGTTTGATCCCAGGACCCTGAAATGATGACCTAAGCCAAAGGCAGACACACTTAACCAGCTGAGCCACCCAGGCACCCTTCAGGTATGCATTTTTGACATGAATACCACATAAATGATATTGTGTCTGTTAAGTGTTGGCTCATGTCCCTCCCCAAAATATGCTGAAGTCCTCAACCCATAGGTCATTCAACCTATGAATGTGACCCTATTTGGAAATATGATTTTTGTGGTTACCATCCTGTTAAGTAAGGTGAGGTCACTAGAGTAGGCCCTGATCCAATGTGACTATTTTCCTTATAAGAGGAAAATGCCATGTAAAGATATTTGCACACAGAACAGTACCTGATGACAGAAGCAGCGATGGTAGTAATGTAGCTGCAAGCCGAGGACTGACCGTCACCACAGGAAACTAGGAGATGGCAAGGAAAGGTTCTATGCAAAGTCTCAGAGAGACTGCAGGAACCTTGCCTTTGGGCCTCTAGCTTCCAGAACTGTGAGAGAACACATTTCTGTTCTTTTTTTTTTTTTTTTTTTTTTAAATTTTATTTATTTATTTGACAGAGAGAAATCACAAGTAGGTAGAGAGGCAGGCAGAGAGAGAGAGGAGGAAGCAGGCTCCCTGCCGAGCAGAGAGCCCGATGCGGGACTCGATCCCAGGACCCTGAGATCATGACCTGAGCCGAAGGCAGCGGCTTAACCACTGAGCCACCCAGGCGCCCACATTTCTGTTCTTGTAAGCCATCTTATTTGTGGTACTTTTTATGACAGACCTGGCAAATTAACATAGTGTCCTCCTCTGGGCATCACATTCGGAGGCACATGACTCAGTTTGTCAATTATTGGTAGTATTAACATTGATTACTTAGGGGTGCCTGGGTGGCCCTGTCCATTAAGTGTCAGCTAAAGCTGACCCCCTCAGGGTCCTGGGATTGAGCCTCCCAATGAGTTCCCCACTCAGCGGGGTGTCTGTTTGGCCACCTCAAGCAAGTGGTGGGAGGGGCAGAGGAAGAGAATCTTTAGGCAGACTTCCCACTGAGTGTGGCAGCCAGCGACGACGGGGACGGGGGTGGGGGGTGGGGGGGGTGGGGGTGGGGGGGTGGGGGGTGGTGGTGTACCAGTGGGGGAGAATTCGATATCAACACCCATGAGATGACCTGAGCCAAAACCAAGAGTCAGACCCTTAACCAACTGAACCACCCAAGCGCCCCTCTGACAAGAGTTTTTAGCATTCATTGATGACTCTTGCATCATAATTGACAACTGTTGATCTTCTAATTCTATCACTCATTCATTTATTAGTTGACATTGTATTGTAAAAAAGAACTTTCCATCCTTCCCTAGGTACTGTCAATATAAGCTCATGGTTATTATTTTATTCAGTTGTTTGTAACCCATAACTGTTTTATTTTTTTTTTTTTTTTTTTTTTTTAAAGATTTTATTTATTTATTTGACAGAGAGAAATCACAAGTAGTCGGAGAGGCAGGCAGAGAGAGAGAGAGAAGCAGGCTCCCTGCTGAGCAGAGAGCCCGATGCGGGACTCGATCCCAGGACCGTGAGATCATGACCTGAGCCAAAGGCAGCGGCTTAACCCACTGAGCCACCCAGGCGCCCCCCATAACTGTTTTAAAATTTATTTTGATGTTCAATGAAAGCCCCTTTTAGGGGGGCTACTGTGGATTGCTGCTTGGCCTTTGGGCTAAGATCAAGTGCAGGGTGGCTACTGCATACTTTTGATATGTCCATAAAATTTTTGGAGCATTTCCTTATCTTTTGGCACAAGATGTTCCAGGGCCATTTTGTACCTTTCTTGACTCCTGAAAATTATCTTTTTCTCCGAAGAGGCCTGGTTCTTTGCAGTGGAGAATGGCATTTAGAAAGCAATATCATGGTAGTAGGTATACTTAATGCTACTGTCTTTGCTTCTAATCCCCTTCAGTGGGCAGAGGTAAAAAATACATGTTTCCTACACATATCTGTATCTCTTAAAAATAATGAGCCCTTTCAATTTCCGATACTTTCAATTCCAACTTTCACTTGAACACACATGGTTCCCCTTTTGCCCTCCATCATTCCATATTTGTATCTCTTTTCTTCAGCAGTGAGGACCTTGACTCCCCAACATCCATAAACACATTAGCTCAACCTACAACACATGAAACATTAGTACGGAATTATTACAACCAGGTAGCTATGAAATACAAACCTACTATGGGATAGTTCAGTATTTGTTTCCACTTCTTGTCTTTGGACTTGAAGATGCTTATAGCTAATGTACTATGTCCAAAAGTCATTTCAATTGGTTATTTCTGTTTATTTCAGTGTGGTTACACCATTCATCTAAGATAGTTAAGTTCAATTATGCTCATATTCAATTTTAGAGATTTCCCCGCTGCAATTTAATAATATGTGTAAAACATTAAGAGAGTTCCAAAACTGAATTACAAAGAAGGTGATCCAGGAAAGCATCACTCTCCCCTTCCTTTCGCAGGTCCCCCCGAACCCCCAATACTGTCACCACTTCTGGTTTATGTATTGGTTTTGTGTTTCTTTTGTATAATTTTCTTGTTTTCATATTTTTGCTTGACAAACGGGAACATACTACATTTATTTTTGGACGTCATCTTTTTCACGTTACATAGTTCACGTGACATACCTTGGGAAATTTTCAAGTCAAGCAGATCGTCCCAACCTGCTTCAGACCACGGGTCAGCCAAAGAAAAGGTAAAAGCAGAAACCCCTGAGGGCTGAATAGGCAAAGACTGTGATTTCTCTGTGGGGAAGGGTTTCAAAAAAGATGGAGAGAGAATGAAACGCCTAATTTTACTACACGCTAATGTTGGGCGCCTACCTGGCATGGAAAGCAAAGCATGCGCCTGCGGGTAGCTGTACAGATTACTTTGAGGGGGGAAAAAAAAAACCCACAACAAAAAATTATATATAAAGTTCATTTTAACTAGAAAAAAACACAGCAGATCTCTCCTGCGTGGTCTATTTTCATTCCCCCAAGCGGTGCAGAACACCAGCACTGGGACGTCACGGCAAGGGCGTGGCGTATGCAGAGGAGCAGGCGCGCAGAGGCTGCCGGGCCCGGCCCGGCCGAGCCCGCCGGTCCCGCGTGGGGGCCGGACGAAGGCGCCCTCCGTGGCTGCGCGGGTGGGCGAGGGGGCGGCGGGGGTGGTGCGGCGGGCGGGGGTCGCGAGGGCGGCGGGAGGGAAGTGACCGTGTGTAAGGAGCGGGTGGAGCGCGAGGGTGTTTGGGGGGCGCGGGGAGCAACTCATACTTACCTGGCAGGGGAGATACCATGATCACGAAGGTGGTTTTCCCAGGGCGAGGCTTATCCATTGCACTCCGGATGTGCTGACCCCTGCGATTTCCCCAAATGTGGGAAACTCGACTGCATAATTTGTGGTAGTGGGGGACTGCGTTCGCGCTTTCCCCTGATTTTACTGGTCTTTCAAAGAACAGAACATGCCCCGTTCTAGGCGTTCTTGAGTGGTGCAGGGAGTGAATCGTCGGGTCAGACGCTTGCTTTCAGTTCAGGTCATGATCTCAGGGTTTCCGTGGGGTCTGTCTAAGGTTCTTCCTCTCCCCTGAACAAGGAGGCAGCATCTGAGGTCTCACCTTGGTCCCATCTACCGATCATAATCAGCAAGTCAGGGGTTAGCACCTTATATCTGTCACATGCCTGCCTCTCTTGTTCATCCATTGCTTCCCCCTGGATCAAACAGTAGAGGACACGGACTTTATTTCTATCCTTTTGGGGTCTCCACAGGACCTGAAAATTAAATGGACATAAAACAGAATAACATTAAACATTAAAACAAGAACAACATTAAGCATTAAAACAACAACAAAACAGAGTAAGAGGAGGCAAGCGTACAGATTTTTACATGGACATAGGAGACCACGTAGTAAAATGAAGAACCAAAGAGGCAGCTAGGTGGGTCTCCAAGAAGCTCGGGTTCCTTTTACTTTTTCTTTTATTTATTTGAAGACCAAGATCTGGTGCTCCGTGGTCACGGATACTGGTGTGTCCCGGCGCCTATTTTACTCCACAGATTGTAATGCATTATTATCCTTACCTTGATTTGGCCAGTGGGAAGCCTTTCAAACTGGCCCTCGTGTGCCTGACATGTCCACGTCGGTCACAGCACGCTGCTCTACTTTTTGGCACAGCTACACGTTCCGGGGCTTGACGAGGCCGGTGCAGACCCAGCCGTGAGGGCCATGCTGGTGGCGTGGCTCCTTGGACCCTCCCTTGCCCACCGACCTGGATTCCCGAAACGGGTCAAGATTCTCTGGACTTCCCGGAGAGGCCCTGCAGTCAGAGGGAGAGAAGGGAACGCCAGTGCCCGGGATGGACTCCCTGCCCTGGCTCCCCTGCATTGCAACAAGCCTCTCCGATCCCATCTAGCGTGTGCCCAAGACCACTCCCCCCACCCACTGAGAGTCCCACAGAGGCCCAGCAAGCCACAGGTGCTCAGCCTTCCCTTGACTGAGTGCCGCCACCACCTGACTGGGTAGCAGGCACCTCTGCGCTTGCAAGGCTGGGGGGCAGCACCTTGGAAGCCCCCTGCTGCTCTCCCTGATACCCCAGCCGGGAAGGGCCGGCCATGCTGGGGCCCAGGCTTGCATTGGCTGGTCACCAAAACCCAATGCCCTCCCCTCCCTCCACCCCTCCTCCTGCTCTTTCCCCAAAGCACCAGAGCTGGGTCCCCAGGGATGCCACCCCTCCACATCCCATCAGGGGCCACATCCAGTGAAGGTCTTAAGGTGTTCTCCTTGGTTCCTGTCTGCTGGGCTCTGTAGGTAGTGACCTTGGAGGCTGGGGTTTCTCTGTGGCTTCAAAGCAATCACATCTTCCTGAAGGTCTTCACCTGTTGGGCTTCCCTGGCGGGCCCTCCTGAGCCCGTGGAAAGTATGGCTCAGTCCATCTCAGTTAGCAGTGGCACAGTGGGACTGAGACTGGGTTGGGGAGAGAACCAAGAGGAGCCTGCCAGGAGAGGAAGACGTGTGGGGAAACACAGTCTTCAGTCTGAGAGGCAGGAGCAATGGCGAAAAGGAGCCCGTGGGCTCCAAGGTCAGGGATGGCAGTGGCTGGGTCCCCAAGGCTCCCAAGGGCCACACTCCACACTTGGAGTCCCACTGGAGTCCCCTCTGGGATGCACTCCACCTGTACTTGGAGACTCGGGAGTCTCCTTCCGGCAGGAAGGAGGAGAACAGGGAGGACCATTCTCTGGAGTTCTCTGCACCCACCCCCCCACCACCCCCCCCCCCCCCCAGCAACCTGGCTCTGGCTCCAAGGTGAAGCCCATGTTCTCCGCGGTGCCCTCTGGCTGGGCCTCAGAATCTGGCTCTTCAGGCCCTGCCAATCTAGCCTGCAGGCCCCGCGCTAAGTCAGCCGGCTGCTCAGAACCCGCAAGACGGCCAAGCAGGTGAACGTGTGTGTGCCCCTCCACGCTGGCAGCTGTCCACGCCCCACCCCACCCCTACCCCCACTCTCCTGCGCCCTGCCTTCAGCCCTCATTGCCCCGACTCTCTCGGGCTCTGTCTGAGCTCTAAGTCTGCGCTGTGGCCGCCGATCTCACTCCTCCCCCGCCCCGATCCCTTCCCACAGGTGGAGACCCCTGCGGTCAGTGGCCAGAAAGCGGACAGGATGGAAATATCTCCTCTGTTTCTACTTCCCTCCATCAGGTGTAGCCAGAGAATCGGAGAATCGGTGTGTGTGGGGGGGTTACCGCACTCCCAGCGCAGTAGGGAGGAGGCTTGTACCGAGCGTGGGCAGTCCGCGCTCCCTCAGCGGGAGCACCTGCCTCCCACCCTCCCCACACACCACCCCCGCCCCACCCGAGCCGCCGGGGCTACAGAGCAGGTGCAAAGGCGCGGGAAAACCGAAGTGTACCGGGCCGCACCCTGTCCTCACACGGACGGAACCCTGAAGGCGCCTCCGACGTGCTCAGCCACACCGGCCAGGCCCATGGAGGCCCCTGCTGCCCTTCGCTCCTGCCAACGTCAGCCTCGAAGCAAGCGCACGACTGGCGATGGCCTGGAAAACCTCAGGGTGACAGTTCTGTCCCACGAGCAGAGTAAGCGGGTCCGCGAAGAGGCTCTTCTGGCGCCGTTAAGTCTGGATGTTTCTACACCACCTGAAAGACAGGGAAGGAGACAGACAGACAGACAGACAGACGGCGGCTGGGAGAGACAAGCGGTGACCATCCCCGGAGGCCGGGCAGGAGACGGCCCCAGCTCGAGAGGGACAGTTGTCCTGAAGGAAGCCGCGGTGCTCCCTGCCCCATGGGAGGATCCGTCCGCTTGTCAGCCCCGCAGGCGGGCGGGAGGCAGACCCTCTCGGGCCACCTGCTGGTGCGGAGCCGGAGTCGCGCGCGGGGGGAGGGGGGGAGACCAGTGCCGAGGGCGTGGGACCGGGCGGCGCCGAGCCGAGACTGCAGCCGCGCGGACCCGGAACGCCGCAGGGCACGTGGCCGCCCACGGCCCCAGGAAGGCCCGGGGTGCTGCCGGGGCGGCGGCACACCCGCAGCCGAGCAGGCGGGGGTCCCGAAGGGCTTCCGGCCTCGGGCTGGGAGGGCGAGGCCGCCGGGGGTCGCGGTGGCTTCCCCGACGGCGCAAAAGCGACGGGCGCGTCCTTCGAGCCGGAGTCGAACCAGCGACGTAAAGATGTCCACGCCTCTCCGGCCTACAGTCCTCCGCTCTGCCAGCTGAGCTATCGAAGGCTGCGCTCTGGCGGGCCTGGGGCCGGGCTTTTTCTCGAAACGACGGAGGCCACGGCGCGGCCGTGCGGGACGTCCAGCGGGCCCTGACGCGCTCCGAAGCCATCCCAGAGAAGAGCCGAGTCCCCGCGGCCGCAGCGCCCGTTCCGCGCGGGGCAGCGAGTCCCCTGCGCTCGGCGGCCGACCGGGGCGGCCATGGGGGGCAGCATCCCGGGGGCGGCGGCGGCGGAGACGCCTGGGCGCGTGCTCTCCCCCCCCCCCCCGCCCCGTGGCCTCAGGTGCCCTCCCGGCGCCCTTCTTCTACAGGTGGGAACACCAGGGTCCGTGGCCCGGCCGGAAAGAGGGGGAGGAGGGGCGTTGGCGAACCCCAGGCGCGGGCTGGGCGACCAAGGCCTCGCGGAGCGGAGGAGGGGACCCCCCCTGGATTGCGCACCAGGTAGGCGGCTTCGAACCGCCCAGCTACCAAAATGACGCTTGGTGGTGGTGGTGCGGCAGATGATGCCGGCTTTCGCAGCCAGGATCATCGCGTTCGGATTCCGCAGGTCTCCTAATTTCCCTGCTTTCGCCCTTGCAGCCAGATTTTTTTTCTTTTTCCTTAATTTAATTCATTATTACTCCCTCCCCGCCCCGCCCCCCCGCCCCGTCCCCGGTGTCAAGAGGAGTGGGAGGGGAAGGATTCCGATCAAGCCACTCCTCTGCTCAAAACCTTTCAGTTTAGGGGTGCCTGGCTGGCTCAGTCGGTAGAGCATGTAGATCATGATCTCAGGGTTGTGAGTTCGAACCCCCCCACACCCACACACACACACCATACCCCCCACCCACTGGGTATAGAGCTTCCTTTTCTTTTTTCTTTTTCTTTTTCTTTTTTTTTTTTTTAAGATTTTATTTTAAAGTAATAAGCCCGGGGGCAGATCTTACTTAAACAAACAAACACAGAGCAAACCAACCAACCAACCAACCAACCAACCAACCAACCTTTTGGTTCACTCAGATTGCCAGTCTTAATGATCATCGCGGAGTGCAGTGGTCGCTGGAGCTGCCGGGCTGGTCTGTTCTGAGGAAAGGCTCCGCAGGCGGATGGACCCAGCCAGGGAAGGCTCACACCTGAGAGGGACTACAGATGGCACTACCAGAGGTGGAAGTCCAAGCCAGGAGTGTCTGTCAGCTGTACCCAAGGTGATCTCAGCAGCAGTAAGTACCTGTGGTGGATTTCCGGGCAAAACGGAGCCGGGCCTTCTTAGCTGAGACACCAACAGCTGGCTAAAGCAGTGTTAGAACATCCAGGTAGCTGAATTCCAAGGGGAAATACAAATATTATCCACAAATATAATCCACCATTATGCGCCTGAGTGGCTCAGCGGGTTGAGTGTCTGATTCTTGATGTTAGCTCTGGTCATGATCTCAGGGTTGTGAGATAGAACCCCAGGACCGGCTCTGCACTGGACTTGGAACTTGCTTATGCTTCTCTTTCTCCTTCTGCCACTGCCCCTCCCCTCCCTGCTCTCTCTCTCTCTCTCTTTTTTTTTTAAAGATTTTATTTATTTATTTGACAGAGAGATTACAAGTAGGCAGAGAGAGAGAGAGAGAGGAGGAAGCAGGCTCCCTGCTGAGCAGAGAGCCCGATGCGGGACTTGATCCCAGGACCCCGAGATCCTGACCTGAGCCGAAGGCAGCCGCTTAACCCACTGAGCCACCCAGGCGCCACCCCCCTGCTCTCTTGCTCTCTCTTAATCCCCGCCCCCCACCTCCAAAAGCCATAGAAAGGTAGTCCTACAATGATTTTCAAGACCCTCATGACCTTACTCCCACCTAGTCACCTCTCTGACTTAATTTTGTCCAACCCTTCAATGTTGCTCTAGACACAGGGCCTCCTTGCTATTCACACACAGTCCTACCTGGGCCTTTGCTCTAGCTGACCTGTGTGCTCTGGATGCTTTTCCCCAGATAGCCCATGACCCACTCCCTCACCTCCTACCAGCCTTTGCTCACAGAGCACCTGCTCAACGTAGCCTCTTCTGACCCCCCAATCCACCTCACTGCCTGTGCCCCTAACTCCACTCCAGATCCCTTCTCTCTCCTCAATACTTTCCTTTCTCGGCTCCTAACACCTACCAGAGTACTTAAGTACCTATTGTGTCCCATTGTCAGTATTCTCCCACTCCCTCTGCCCCTCCTACAATAGAGGAGTGCCCAGGGACGCCTGGGTGGCTCAGTTGGTTGGACGACTGCCTTGGGCTCAGGTCATGATCCCGGATCAAGTCCCGCATAGGGCTCCCAGCTCCACAGGGAGTCTGCTTCTCCATCTGACCTTCTCCTCGCTCATGCTCTCTCTCACTGTCTGTCTCTCAAATAAATAAATAAAAATCTAAAAAAAAAAAAAAAATAGAGGAGTGCCCAGAGGCCTTTTTGTCTTTTGTCACCCATTCCCGAAGTGTGTATATATACTCAGCCAGGGGTTGTTGAATGGGCCAACTCTCCACGTGCTCGAAGAGGCAATGAGACTTCACAAGGAGGGGCCAGGAGCCAGGGTTCAGCCAGGGGGAGGTGCAGAGTTAACCTTGTTTGATCACAGAACAGGGTCTCTTCAGTTGAGAACTGTAGAACTCTCCGCCCATAACAATCCCTCCAAACTGTTTCCTTTCCTGAGATCTGACCAGGCTCTAGCATAGCTTCTAGCAGCGGTAAGGTTCTGTCCCTGAGAGTGACCTCCCGCCTGAGAAAGGTAGACACCTCACACAGAGGCCCCCAATGTGTGTGTGTATATATATATATATATATATATATATATATATATATATGTATGTGTGTGTGTGTATTCATTTTTTTTTTTAAGACTTCATTTATTTAAGAGAGTGAGCGAGCACAACAAGCAGGGGGAGCAGCAGGCAGAGGGAGAAGCAGTCTCCCCGCCAAACAAGCAGCCGGATGCTGAACCCCACCATCCCAGGAGCCTGGGATCATGACCTGAGCCAGAGCAGACACCCAACCGACTGAGCCACCCAGGCGTCCCTCTTTGGGCATTCATTAAAAAGCGCTTGCAGTTGTGACCATGGGTCTGTTAGGACTCCAAAGGATCCTTCTCAAGACCTGAGAGCCATTCCTTTGAGCTGTAATGGTGAAGGCTGGGGCCTAGGTCCCAGTCTCTGTGGGACGGTAGCCCCCCAACCTGTCAGTTCAGCTGTCAGCTAACACACACAGCTGCCCAACAGCGGTCCTCCTGAACGACCGGGTGTCACTTTTCACTTCTCCGACGGTCCCGGGCCCCCTTCGTCCCATGCTTCCCGTCCAGCGTCCAGGTCACCTGCGCACAGATGCGGGTGGAGCTCCGTTCTTTCCCCTCCTGTCAGCAGTTCCCGAGGAAAATCTTTTTTCACCACTGTGGCTGCCGTCTGCTGCGTTCATCTTTGACAGAGTCCGAGTGGGAAAGGACCAGAGGGCACTGGGCGGGACCAGCCTGCGCGCGGGCTGCGGGGCGGGACCACCGGGGCTCCCCGGGGACACCGGACAAGCTGCGGCGGAAGGGCACCGCGGAGCGCAACTCCGCGGGACGCTTTTCTTTCCCTCCCGCGTTCCGGGATCAGGCGACTGCATGTTCGGACGCCGAGTGCAACTTGGGAAGACCCCAGAAAGAAACACTGCCACTGCCCCCATCTTACTGGGGCGGCTTAGCCCTTAACGCCCACCGTCAGAAAGGCCTCTCCTGAGTTTTCGACTCGGTTTGAAAATGAGTCTCGAACAGGCGAGGACAAAAAGGGGCTGAAATTTTCTTTTCGCGGAAAGGAAGGCGAGACCAAACCCGAGTCTTGAGCCACCACCATTCCCGCAGGGCTCCGGGAGACCCCGCGTTCTCGGGTCTCCCCTCCAGGGGCGGACGCCCCCCAGGCATCCGCGGCCTCGGCGGCGACGAGGACATCCGCTGTCCCAGAGCAGGGGACAGGGCTCGGGGACGTCACGACAAGGGCGTGGTGTATGCAGAGGAGCAGGCGCGCAGAGGCTGCCGGGCCCGGCCCGGCCGAGCCCGCCGGTCCCGCGTGGGGGCCGGACGAAGGCGCCCTCCGTGGCTGCGCGGGTGGGCGAGGGGGCGGCGGGGGTGGTGCGGCGGGCGGGGGTCGCGGGGGCGGCGGGAGGGAAGTGACCGTGTGTAAGGAGCGGGTGGAGCGCGAGGGTGTTTGGGGGGCGCGGGGAGCAACTCATACTTACCTGGCAGGGGAGATACCATGATCACGAAGGTGGTTTTCCCAGGGCGAGGCTTATCCATTGCACTCCGGATGTGCTGACCCCTGCGATTTCCCCAAATGTGGGAAACTCGACTGCATAATTTGTGGTAGTGGGGGACTGCGTTCGCGCTTTCCCCTGGTTTTGCTTGTCGGAAAGATAAGGCTTGTTCTCGATCGGTGTTTGGCCTGGCTAGGGTCTGTTTCACTTGCATCCTGTGGGGCTTCTGATGCCCTGTGTTGGTTTTTTGCGCACCCTTTGCGCCTCGGCCGAAGCACACCCGGGGATAGGTGCGCGGGCTTCTGCAGCCGACTAAGGTATTCATTCCCCGGGTCACGACCCGGGCCGAGGGCGGACTCTTAGCCACTCACCCACCCCAGGTGCTCCTGTCTCTCTATTTTGAGCTGAGCTCTCTCCAGTCAATACGGGGTTGGTGGCCAGTTCTTAATGGAAAGGAAGTTAGGAGGGGCGGAGGTAGGCGGCGGGGTTCTTGCAGCGGGGGAAGGTCGCTCACCCACTGAGAATCCGACACCCAAGCTGGCCAGGTAACAGGTGGCTGGGGAGGAATGGGATGCCCTTGGAATGGGATGCAAATTTGCTCTTCACGTGGGGCGTGAGAATTTCCTCTCAGCAGAGAGACGAAGATGGGCCGAGATCCAGAATCGCGTTGCAGTCTGGTTTAACGCTTTTGTCACAAAACTGCTGCTTTTCGGGGCGCCTGGGTGGCCCAGTGGGTTAAAGGCTCTCCCTTTGGCTCAGGTCATGGTCCCAGGGTCCTGCTTTGAAGTCTTAGGTATGTAGGTGCCACTTTGAGACAAACAGGCTTGAGCGATGGAATGTAAAAAGTGACCCTCCAGAGGAATAGAAAGCCCATCAGGTGACCCACCTCAAAATATCTGTAGGCCCTAACTAACCAGTGGGCTACTTACAACCAGGCACAGTTAACCAAAAAAAGGGAAAATTCCATATATCACCAGTACCTCTTCACCTTTCCCCCCTTGAATGCAGCCCCTACCCACTGTCTCCTCAGGGACACCATCTCCTCTGCTGTCCTGCCCTCCACTCCCTTGTGGTATATTTGATAAAGTGAATTCTTCAACTGCCCAAGCCACCGCTTTCCACCAGAACGGTGCCCCACATTTGGGTACCCCATGTGATCTACAGAGACACCACAAGGGACAGTATGAGCTATGAGGGTGGAAAAATATAGGAAGCCAGATATCTTGCAGGAGGTAGGTCTTTCTCTTAAGTAATCTCTTTCTCACATAAGGACAGACTATGAATTATTATCTTGGCCTTAAGTATGCTCATCTGCAAAACTTATTTCTGTAGTTGATCTATGTTCTGCTTGGTTTTTTGTCCCTCTGGTGAACAAGTCTAAATTCTTTTGGCTTTTCCTTGTGGAATGTGAGCTGAAGGCAGGCTGAGGAAAAGGTTATTCATTACCAATAATAAAAATCTTCGTGAGACCCTTTCGATGTTTATCAGTGGGTCATATACTTGGAAATGATTCTCAACACTATATTGGAGGTTTAGAGATAAAGTTTCCTAAAGGAAATGTTAAAGTAGATTTACAGGATTCTGGTCGGACCTGTCGGACCTGTCCGGCTAGGATTTTCCTTAGCAAAATCTCAAGGTGAGGGCAGTTAAGTTCCCAGGGGAGAGCCACTCGGTCTGTTTCAAGGGCTTGTCAATAGGTGAGGAATTTTAATGATTTTCTTCCCCCTCTATTTCCCACATCAGCTAAACTTGAGGTGGGATTGCCTTAATTTTCTCGGCCTCCACAGGCATAACAGGCTTAAACCTGACTTTATCTATATACCGAGAGTTTGAAGTGTAAGTAATTGGAAATATGATGTAACTAGGAATCAGTTCGTTTTCAGTTGCATTTATTACCAATGTTAGTTATTCTAGAAAACTTCGGTGTCAAGTCGTTTTGAAAACCATAGTCCAGTCCTCCTGAAGGGCTGGCTTCACTTGGAAAGCATGAATCCCACTGTTTTTTCTTTCACTTTGAATGTAAATAAGTGACACCAGTCAGCTTTTACCAAAAGCCTAGCAGCCACTGGCACAGTTTAGTTACCTCCTTACTCTACAGTCTGGTCCCAATATTTGAGTTGACTCCACTAGCACCCTTTACTGTCATGACAAAATAAGTGGAAAGGTTTCTCAAAATCTGGAAAAAAGGGGCACTTGGGTGGCTCAGTCAGTTAAATGTCTGCCGCTTAGGTAATAACCCCAGGGTCCTGGGATCAAGTTCTGCATCCAGCTCTCTGCTCAGAGGGGTGCCTGCTTCTCTCTCTACCTCTGCCTGCTGCTCTGCCTGCTTGCGCTCTCTCTCTCTTAATCTCTCTCTGGCAAATAAATAAATATAATCTTTTTTAAAAACCTGGAAAAAGTTGATGGAATGATGATAGCGGATTTCATTTCTTTAAACTATTTTGTCTTGGGGCGCCTGGGTGGCTCAGTGGGTTGGAGCCTCTGCCTTCGACTCAGATCATGATCCCAAGGTCTGGGATCAAGCCCCACATTGGAATCTCTGCTCAGTGGGGAGCCTGTTTCCCCTCTCTCTCTGCCTGCCTCTACCTACTTGTGATCTCTCTCTCTGTCAAATATATAAATAAAATCTTTTTTTAAAAATTTTTTTAAAGATTTTATTTATTTATATGACAGACAGAGATCACAAGTAGGCAGAGAGGCAGGCTGAGAGAGAGGGAAGCAGGCTTCCTGCGGAGCAGGGAGCCCGATGCGGGGCTCGATCCCAGGACCCTGAGATCATGACCCGAGCCGAAGGCAGCAGCCCAAACCACTGAGCCACCCAGGCGCCCCTAAATAAAATCTTTTAAAAATAAAATAAAATAAATATTTTGTCCTAGGAATAAAACTACAGGCCCTAGGTAGTGTTGTCAGTGGTATTGCCTGTTCTGTAAATGTGGAAACCTATTGTCTACAATATCTGAATGGTATTGGTCCACCAAATTTTTATTTATTTATTTATTTTGTAAACTGGTTTACTAGCAAAATTGGGTGACTTTGAGATTGTAACTTTGTAACACTTTAGCTGACAACACGTCCCAAATAGTTTGCTTCAGTTTCACAACTGATCCCTCTAAGTAGGACATATCTCCTCTAAGTGTTCCTATAAATGACTACAGAAAATGCGAAAGCCCTGATTTCCTTGAGAAAAATTCTCTCCACAAAGATGGGATTCCAGGGGCGCCTGGGTGGCTGAGTGGGTTAAGCCTCTGCGTTCAGCTCAGGTCATGGTCTCAGGGTCCTGGGATCGAGCCCCCGTGCTCAGTGGGGAGCCTGCTTCTCCCTCTCTCTGCCTGCCTCTCAGCTTACTTGTGATCTCTCTCTCTGTGTTAAATAAATAAATAAAATATTAAAAAAATAATAATAAAAGATGGGATTCCACAAGGAAATGCAGTTTTGTGACAAAAGCGTTAAACCAGACTGCAACGCGATTCTGGATCTCGGCCCATCTTCGTCTCTCTGCTGAGAGGAAATTCTCACGCCCCACGTGAAGAGCAAATTTGCATCCCATTCCAAGGGCATCCCATTCCTCCCCAGCCACCTGTTACCTGGCCAGCTTGGGTGTCGGATTCTCAGTGGGTGAGCGACCTTCCCCCGCTGCAAGAACCCCGCCGCCTACCTCCGCCCCTCCTAACTTCCTTTCCATTAAGAACTGGCCACCAACCCCGTATTGACTGGAGAGAGCTCAGCTCAAAATAGAGAGACAGGAGCACCTGGGGTGGGTGAGTGGCTAAGAGTCCGCCCTCGGCCCGGGTCGTGACCCGGGGAATGAATACCTTAGTCGGCTGCAGAAGCCCGCGCACCTATCCCCGGGTGTGCTTCGGCCGAGGCGCAAAGGGTGCGCAAAAAACCAACACAGGGCATCAGAAGCCCCACAGGATGCAAGTGAAACAGACCCTAGCCAGGCCAAACACCGATCGAGAACAAGCCTTATCTTTCCGACAAGCAAAACCAGGGGAAAGCGCGAACGCAGTCCCCCACTACCACAAATTATGCAGTCGAGTTTCCCACATTTGGGGAAATCGCAGGGGTCAGCACATCCGGAGTGCAATGGATAAGCCTCGCCCTGGGAAAACCACCTTCGTGATCATGGTATCTCCCCTGCCAGGTAAGTATGAGTTGCTCCCCGCGCCCCCCAAACACCCTCGCGCTCCACCCGCTCCTTACACACGGTCACTTCCCTCCCGCCGCCCCCGCGACCCCCGCCCGCCGCACCACCCCCGCCGCCCCCTCGCCCACCCGCGCAGCCACGGAGGGCGCCTTCGTCCGGCCCCCACGCGGGACCGGCGGGCTCGGCCGGGCCGGGCCCGGCAGCCTCTGCGCGCCTGCTCCTCTGCATACACCACGCCCTTGTCGTGACGTCCCCGAGCCCTGTCCCCTGCTCTGGGACAGCGGATGTCCTCGTCGCCGCCGAGGCCGCGGATGCCTGGGGGGCGTCCGCCCCTGGAGGGGAGACCCGAGAACGCGGGGTCTCCCGGAGCCCTGCGGGAATGGTGGTGGCTCAAGACTCGGGTTTGGTCTCGCCTTCCTTTCCGCGAAAAGAAAATTTCAGCCCCTTTTTGTCCTCGCCTGTTCGAGACTCATTTTCAAACCGAGTCGAAAACTCAGGAGAGGCCTTTCTGACGGTGGGCGTTAAGGGCTAAGCCGCCCCAGTAAGATGGGGGCAGTGGCAGTGTTTCTTTCTGGGGTCTTCCCAAGTTGCACTCGGCGTCCGAACATGCAGTCGCCTGATCCCGGAACGCGGGAGGGAAAGAAAAGCGTCCCGCGGAGTTGCGCTCCGCGGTGCCCTTCCGCCGCAGCTTGTCCGGTGTCCCCGGGGAGCCCCGGTGGTCCCGCCCCGCAGCCCGCGCGCAGGCTGGTCCCGCCCAGTGCCCTCTGGTCCTTTCCCACTCGGACTCTGTCAAAGATGAACGCAGCAGACGGCAGCCACAGTGGTGAAAAAAGATTTTCCTCGGGAACTGCTGACAGGAGGGGAAAGAACGGAGCTCCACCCGCATCTGTGCGCAGGTGACCTGGACGCTGGACGGGAAGCATGGGACGAAGGGGGCCCGGGACCGTCGGAGAAGTGAAAAGTGACACCCGGTCGTTCAGGAGGACCGCTGTTGGGCAGCTGTGTGTGTTAGCTGACAGCTGAACTGACAGGTTGGGGGGCTACCGTCCCACAGAGACTGGGACCTAGGCCCCAGCCTTCACCATTACAGCTCAAAGGAATGGCTCTCAGGTCTTGAGAAGGATCCTTTGGAGTCCTAACAGACCCATGGTCACAACTGCAAGCGCTTTTTAATGAATGCCCAAAGAGGGACGCCTGGGTGGCTCAGTCGGTTGGGTGTCTGCTCTGGCTCAGGTCATGATCCCAGGCTCCTGGGATGGTGGGGTTCAGCATCCGGCTGCTTGTTTGGCGGGGAGACTGCTTCTCCCTCTGCCTGCTGCTCCCCCTGCTTGTTGTGCTCGCTCACTCTCTTAAATAAATGAAGTCTTAAAAAAAAAAAATGAATACACACACACACACACACACATACATATATATATATATATATATATATATATATATATATATATATACACACACATTGGGGGCCTCTGTGTGAGGTGTCTACCTTTCTCAGGCGGGAGGTCACTCTCAGGGACAGAACCTTACCGCTGCTAGAAGCTATGCTAGAGCCTGGTCAGATCTCAGGAAAGGAAACAGTTTGGAGGGATTGTTATGGGCGGAGAGTTCTACAGTTCT
>NW_028133795.1:0-39963 GCF_964662115.1 Mustela nivalis | reverse complement strand
CCTATGTAGAGAAGAGAATTGTTTTGATGAGTGCCTAAGGAATCTCCCATATGCTGGTATTGGAAACCAGGCCTCTGAGGAGAGATGACTGGAAACAAAAGCAATCGAGATGATTAGGCCCTAGGTGCCTGTCCGGTTCAATCTCTTTCCTGAGGATACGTGTCTAAGGATCTGAGGGGATGTAGTTGCTCAGCTTGTGTCAGATCGCCCCTGTTTGTCCTGGGCAGCCTATAATATTGGGATGGCCTCAGGACTTTGGAGTTTCTCCTAATCTATAGGGTTGTGGCCAATGGAATGGGCAGAAATCCCCTGGAGAGGGCAAGCAGAGTTCTGAGTTTGGCTCTAGGGGCCCAGCCTTGAGGCTGTGTGGGCCAGGCCTGTGGGGACAAAAGTCTGAAAACACAAACTCCGCTTAGGATTGGGGACATAGGTATGGCACGCCCAATCTACAGACCATGATAACACTTAGGGATATGAAAAAGGGTGAGTTTGAGGTGCTTGCTCAGGTTTTGTCTCTGGATTTGTGTCAACAATGTGGGTGGAATGCTGGCGTGGCCTCATGGGTTGTAGATGGCTTTCCTTTTCTGACGATTTGACCCAATCCCAAGAGTTTGGGTACATTCTGTGGGATGGGGGGAGTCTTTTCTGTTTTTTATTTTATTTTATTTTATATTTTATTTTATGTACCTCAAGTGTCCCAATAAAAGAGGGATTCCAGAGCAGAGTCCTTCGGAGGGTCAACTGGATATCCCCACCTCTGTTTAAGTTTGGGGGCCTAGGGGCATGGCAAGTCCAATAGGCGGTATCTTGATTCAGACACTGAGAGGCCTTCCTTGAGGACAGGGCTCATGCTGAGGGTCACAATGCCTATTTGTGCCCAACAAGGCCCTCAAGCATGTAAGTGCCTCATGGGCCACGCTGGATTCTCCTACACTGAACGTTGGAGAATATGCCAACCACAAGGTTTCCAGCCATGGCGAAGGAAGAGTTGTGATTTCTGCATCACGTTCACCCCTGGACAGTGATTGGAGTTTAGGTCTAGGTTCTGAAACCCGAAAACTGAGGTTGGGAAGAGATGAAGACCTAAGGACCTGATGGGTCCAATGAGCTCAGTGTGCGGCCAACTCTTGAGTGTAGGTCTGGAGGTGTGGGCTCATGCTGTGTCAGACAAGGCATTAGACAGGGTAGACTGCATATTTGGGATGCAGTCGAGTGGTGTTCAGTTGATCCTTATTCGGGTTTCTAGGTAGCTCCATAAGGCAACGTTTTTCTTCTGGAGGGCAGGCAGTGTGCTGCATTGTGGCCCCAGTATTGCCAATCTGTAGGGCTTTTGGGGCAGGGGTGTGAGGACGGTAGTCTGAGAACACAAGCTAGGCTTAGTTTTGGGGGTGAGTGCACAGAAGGCACACTCTGCAGAGCTGAATCAAGATCTCATGCACCTGAAGTCAGGGCGAATATCAGACGTTTGCTCAGGTTGGAGTTTCTGTCCATGATGGCCCCTTTATAAAGTGGAGCGTCTCAAGAGGCCATGTAGATTTTCCCACAATGGGAGTTGTGAGATGCTCCAGACTGCAAAGATTCCTTCTGTGGGACACTTGAGACCTGTTGGATGGCTCTAGGATGTCCCATGTGGAACGACTCCAGAGTAGGGTTCTAAGGATGGATGCCTGGGCAGCCCGCCTCCCATTCTAGTTGTCTCCTAGCAACAAGGCAGGTTTGATCTGCAGGCCCTGGGGGAGAAACCAAGGGGGTTGAGTGGACATGGACTCTCCCGACAATAGATCATAATGTGGGTTTAAGTCCATGGAGACCTTGGAATGGGGCGCTTGATCCGGGGCCCTGAAAGATTCTCCTAAACAGAGGTTTTTATAGAGCTCCAAAGAGTACATTTCCTATGTGGAGATGAGATTTTTCTGATGAGTGCCTCAGTAATCCCCCGTATTCTGGTATTGGAAACCAGGCCTCTGAGGAGAGATGCCTGGAAACAAAAGCAATGGATCCGATTAGAGCCTAAGTGCCTGTCCAGTTCAATCTTATTCTATGGGGATATCTGTCTCTGGGTCTGAGTGGAGGTAGTTTCCTAAATTGTGAAAGATCATCCCTGTTTGTCCTGGGCAGCCAACACTATTGGGATGGCCTCGGGGAGTTTGGAGGATTCTCCTAATCTATAGGGTTGTGGCCAATGGAAATGGCAGAATCCCCTGGAGAGGGAAGCCACAGTCCTGAGGTGTGTCTCCAGGGGCCCCAGCTTGGATGGTGTGTGGGCCAGGACTGTGGGGACAGAATCTGAAAACACAAACTCAGCTTAGGTTTGGGGATGTATGTATGAAGGCTCGATCTACAGACCGTGAGAATTTTCCGGGCTATGAACAAAGGGCGAGTATGTGGCGCTTGCTCAGGGTTTTGTCTCTGGATTTTGTGTCAACGGTGGCCGTGGAATGTCGGGGTGTCCTCAATGGCCATGGACAATTCTTTCTCTGTTGATTTGGCCTGATCCCAAGGGGTTGGGATCATTCTGTGGATGGGAAGAGTCCTTTCTGTATTTTTTTTTTTACCTCAGGTGTTCCACCAAAGAGGGATTCCAGAATAGAGCCCTGAGTAGGGGTGACTAGACATCTCGAACTCTGGTTGAGATTGGGGGACTAGGGTCTTGGCAAGCCCCATATGTGGGCTGTTGTTCCAGTCACTAAGAGGCTTTACATGAGGATAGGGTTCACGCTGAGGGTCACAATGTGTGTTTGTGCAAATTGTGGCCCTCAGGGATAGGTGGGGCCTCATAGTCCATGCTGCTTTCTCCTACAATGAACATTGGACAACATGCCAACCACTAGGTTTCTTGCCAAGGCGAAGGAGAATTTCTGATTCTTGCATCACGTTCACTCCTGAGCAGTGAGTGGAGATAATGTCTAGGTTCTGAAGGTGAAAACTGAGGTTGGGTAGAGATGATGGCCTAAAGCCATTGTGGGTGTGATATGCTCTGTGTACGGCCAGCTGTCTGGGTGTTGGACTGGAGGTCTGCCCTCAGGCTGTGTCAGACAGGGCTTTAGTGCACAGGCTAGACTGTATAATTGGGGTATGTTCGAGTGGCATGCAGGTTGTTACTCATTTGGCGTTTCCGGTTAGCCCTATAGGGCAACATTTTTCTTCTGGAGGGCAGGCAGAGTGATGAATTGTGTCTCCACCGGAGGGGTGTGGCCAGGATTGTGAGGAAGGAAGTCTGAAAACACAAGCTAGCACGCGTTTTGGAACCAAGAGCATGGCAGGTCCACTCTGCAGAGGCTGAATCGAGATCTCCTGCTGTGAGGTCAGGGCGAGTATCAGATGTTGCCTCAAGCTGGAGTTTGTGTCTATGACGGCCCTTACATGAAAAGGGTGGGGGCGTCATGAGGCCAGGGAGGTTTCCCTACACTGGGAGTTGTGAGCTGCTCCAAACTTCAAAGTTTCCTTCTTCAGGACAGTCGAGTACTATTGGATGGTCCCTTGATGCCCCATACAGAAAGACTCGAGAGCAGGAGCCTAAGCATGGATGCCAACAAACGCCAACTCACCTTCCCATTGCCTGGTCGAGACAAGGCACGCTCAATCTGCGGGCTCTTGGGTGAGATACCCAGAAGGCTGAGTTTAAATGGACTCTCCTGAGGATGAGTCATAATGTGGTTTAGTGGCCATGGAGACCTTGGAATGTGGCAGTAGCTAAGGGACTCTGCAGGATTCTCCAACCCGAAGGGCTTGACACAACTCCAACAAGGAAGCTTCCCAGGTGGAGATGAGAGATCTTCTGTCTGGTGCCTCAGGAAAGCCCCGTATGCTGGTCTTCGAACCCAGGCCTCTGAGGAGTGATACCTGGACACCAAAGCAAGAGTTCATAATAGGGCCTAGGGGCCTGTCTGGTTCAATCTTCTGTCTCTGCGGATATCTGTCTCTGTGTCTGCATGGAGGTAGTAGTTGCTCAGCTTGTGTCATAATGCCCCTATTTGTCCAGTGCGGCTTGCGGTAGTGGGATGTCCTTGGGGACCTTGAGGTTTCTACTATTTTGTAGAGTTGTGGCCAATGGAATGGGCAGTTTCTTAGGAGAGAGCAGGCACAGTTCTGTGGTGTAGCTCCAGAGACCCCATCCTGGAGGCCGTGTGGGCCATGGCTGTGCGGACAGACATCCAAAATCCCTAACTCAGCTCAGGTTTGGGGCCGAGGTTACGGCAGGCCTGATCTACAGTCCATGAGGGGAGCTCCTCTGGATATGAAAGAAGGGTGAGAGGGAGGCAGTCGCTCAGGCTTTTGTCTCTGGATGTTTTGTCCACAATGGCCGTTTAATGTAGGAGTTGCCTCATGGGTCGTAGAAGTCTCCCTCTCTGGTAGTTTGTCCAGCCCCCAAGAGTTTGGGGTCATTCTGTGGGAAGGGAAGTGTCCTGTTTTCTGCTTCATGTGTCCCCCCTGTAGAGGGAATCTAGAGCATAGCAGTGGGTACTGACAACTGGAATACTCGCCCTCTCGTTAAGCCTGGGGGCCTATGGATATGACAAGACCCATATGCAAGATCTTGGTCCAGCCACTGAGAGGCGTTACTTTAATACGGGACTCACGCTGCAGGTCACAATGCATGTCTGTGCCCTAGGCGGCCCTCAAGCACTGGCGTGGCCTTTCGGACAATGCAGAATTTCCCACATTGAACGTTGGACAACATGCCAACCACAAGGTTTCTGGCCATGGGGAAGGAGGAATTCTAATTTCTGCATCAAGTCCACCCCTGGGCAGTGATTGGAGATAAGGTCTAGGTTCTGAAGCCTGAAAACCGAGGTTGGGAAGAGATGACGACCTACAGCCATAGCGGGTCCTATGTGACCATGTTGGGGCCAGCTGTCTGGGTATCGTTTGGGATGTCTTGTCTCAGGCTGTGCCAGACAGGGCATTAATATACAGGGTAGGCTGTATAATTGCTTTACAATCGAGTGGCATGCATTAGAAAATCATTTGGGGTTTCTTATTAGCAGCATAGGGCAAAGTTTTTCTTCTGGAGGGCAGGCAGAGTGCTGCATTGTGGCATCGGAATTCCCAAACTGGAGGGCTTGTGGGCCAGGAGAGTGAGGACGGAAGTCTGAGAACACAAGCTAGGCTTAGGTTTCGGGGCAAGGACATGGCAGGCACACTCTGCAGAGCTGAATTGACACCTCATGCTTCTGAAGTTAGGTCGAGGATCAGACTTTGGCTCAGGGTTGAGTTTCTGTCCATGTTGGCCCCTTCATGAAGGGGGGACATTATGAGCCCATGGGGGTTTTCCCACTATTGGAGTTGTGAGATGCTCCAAACTGCAAGGATTCCTTCTGTGGGACAATTAAGATTTGTTGGATGGCTCCAGGACGTCTTATAAGGTATTTTTCCAGAACAGGGTTCTAAGTATGGATGCCTGGGCAGCCAGCCTCACATTCCAATTGTCTCCTAGCAACAAGAAACGTTTGATCTGCTGGTTTGGGGTAGCAACAGAGGGGGCTGAGTTGAAATGGACTTTTCTGAGGATGGTCTTAATGTTGGTTTGAGTCCATGGAGACTTGGTATGGGCCAGTGGCACCTGGGCCCTGAAGGATTCTCCTAACCAGAGGTTATGACAAAGCTCCAATGAGCAAGTTTTCCATGGGGAGACGAGATTTGTTCTTATTGGTGCCTCAGGAAACCACCATATGCTGGTATTGGAAACGAGGCCTCTGAGGAGAGATGCCTAAAAACCAAAGCAATGGATCTGACTAGGGCCTAGGGGCCTATCCGATTCAATATTCTTCTCTGGGGACATCTGTTGTCTGAGTGGAGGTAGTTGCTCAGCTGATTTGAGATCACCCCTGTTTGTCCTGGGCGGCCTACACTATTGGGATGGCCTCGGTGACTTTGGAGGTTTTTCCTAATTTGCAAGGTTGTGGCCAATGGAATGGGAAGAATTCCATTGAAAGGGAAGCACAGTCCTGAGGTGTCGCTCCAGGGACACAAGTGTGGAGCGTGTGTGGTCCAGGGCTATTTGGACAAAAGTCTGAAAACACAAACTCCACTTAGGTTGGGGGATGTAGGTATGGCCGGCCCGATCTATAGACCGTGAGGAGAACTCATCGGGATATGAACAAAGGGCGAATGTGAGGTGCTGGCTCATGCTTTTTTTTTTTTTTTTTTTTTCTGGAAATCTGTCACCGATTGCCATGGAATGTCGGGGTGTCCTCATGGGCCATCGATGAGGCTCCTTTTCTGTGGATTTGACCTGATCCCAAGAGTTTGGGGTCATTCTGTGGGAAGGGAGGAGGCCTTTCTTGTTTTTTTGTTTACTTTTTTATTATTATTATTATTTTTTTACCTAAGGTAGACCACCAAAAGAGGGATTCCAGAGCAGAGACCTGGGGAGGGGCGACTGGACAACCAGACCTCTGGTTAACATTGGTACCTAAGAACATGGCAAGCCCCATATGTGGGCTCTTGGTCCAGACACTGAGAGGCCTTCCTTGAGGATAGGTCTCACACTGAGATTCACAATGTGATTTTGTGCCCAAGGAGCCCCTCAAGTCAGGGCGTGGCCTAATGTACCATGCTGGTTTCTCCTACACGGAACATTGGACAATATGGCAACCACAAGTTTTCTGGCCATGGGGAAGAAGGAGTTCTAATTTCTGCAACACTTTCACTCCTGGACTGTGATTGGATTTAAGGTCTAGGTTCTGAAGCCTGAAAACTGAGGTTGGGAAGAGATGAAGACCTAAGGCCATGGTGTGGCTGATGTGCTCAGTGTTCGGCCAGCTGTTGAGTGTGGATTGGGAGGTGCAGGCTCAGGCTGTGGCAGACAGGGAATTAGTGCCCAGGCTAGACTGTATCATTGGGGTGCAGTCGAGTTTCGTGCAGGATGGTGCTCATTTGTGGTTACTGGGTAGCCCCAGAGGGCAACGTTTTTCTTCTGGAGGGAAGACACAGTGCCACATAGTGGCTCCCTTATTCCCAAACTGGAAGGCTTGTGGGCCAGGAGTGTGAGGAAAAAATTCTGAGAACACAAGCCAGACTTAGATTTCGGGGTGAGGGGACGGCAGGCACCCTCTGCAGAGATGATTCGAGATCCCGTATGCCTGAAGACAGAGCTAGAATCAGACGTTGGCTTACGTCGGAGTTACTGTCCATGACGGCCCCTTCATGAAGGGGACGGTGTCGCGAGGACATGGAGGTTTTCCCACGATGGGAATTGTGAGATGCTCCAAACCGCAATGATTCCTTCTGTGGGACAGTCGAGACCTGTGGGATGGCTCCAGGACATCCCATAAGGAAGTTATCCAGAGCAGGGTTCTAAGGATCGATGCCTGGGCAGCCTGCCTCCCATTCCAGGTGTCTCATAGCGCCAAGGCAAGTTCGCCTGCTGCTTCTAGGGGAGCAACCGAGGCGGGTGTGTTGAAATGGGTGAGTTGAGGATGGGTCATAATGTGCATTTGTGTCGATGTAGACCTTGGAATGGGGTGCTTGATCCGGGGCCTTGAGGGATGTTCATAACCGGAGGTTTTGATGGCCTCTAAAGAGTACGTTTCCTATGTAGAGAAGAGAATTGTTTTGATGAGTGCCTAAGGAATCTCCCATATGCTGGTATTGGAAACCAGGCCTCTGAGGAGAGATGACTGGAAACAAAAGCAATCGAGATGATTAGGCCCTAGGTGCCTGTCCGGTTCAATCTCTTTCCTGAGGATACGTGTCTAAGGATCTGAGGGGATGTAGTTGCTCAGCTTGTGTCAGATCGCCCCTGTTTGTCCTGGGCAGCCTATAATATTGGGATGGCCTCAGGACTTTGGAGTTTCTCCTAATCTATAGGGTTGTGGCCAATGGAATGGGCAGAAATCCCCTGGAGAGGGCAAGCAGAGTTCTGAGTTTGGCTCTAGGGGCCCAGCCTTGAGGCTGTGTGGGCCAGGCCTGTGGGGACAAAAGTCTGAAAACACAAACTCCGCTTAGGATTGGGGACATAGGTATGGCACGCCCAATCTACAGACCATGATAACACTTAGGGATATGAAAAAGGGTGAGTTTGAGGTGCTTGCTCAGGTTTTGTCTCTGGATTTGTGTCAACAATGTGGGTGGAATGCTGGCGTGGCCTCATGGGTTGTAGATGGCTTTCCTTTTCTGACGATTTGACCCAATCCCAAGAGTTTGGGTACATTCTGTGGGATGGGGGGAGTCTTTTCTGTTTTTTATTTTATTTTATTTTATATTTTATTTTATGTACCTCAAGTGTCCCAATAAAAGAGGGATTCCAGAGCAGAGTCCTTCGGAGGGTCAACTGGATATCCCCACCTCTGTTTAAGTTTGGGGGCCTAGGGGCATGGCAAGTCCAATAGGCGGTATCTTGATTCAGACACTGAGAGGCCTTCCTTGAGGACAGGGCTCATGCTGAGGGTCACAATGCCTATTTGTGCCCAACAAGGCCCTCAAGCATGTAAGTGCCTCATGGGCCACGCTGGATTCTCCTACACTGAACGTTGGAGAATATGCCAACCACAAGGTTTCCAGCCATGGCGAAGGAAGAGTTGTGATTTCTGCATCACGTTCACCCCTGGACAGTGATTGGAGTTTAGGTCTAGGTTCTGAAACCCGAAAACTGAGGTTGGGAAGAGATGAAGACCTAAGGACCTGATGGGTCCAATGAGCTCAGTGTGCGGCCAACTCTTGAGTGTAGGTCTGGAGGTGTGGGCTCATGCTGTGTCAGACAAGGCATTAGACAGGGTAGACTGCATATTTGGGATGCAGTCGAGTGGTGTTCAGTTGATCCTTATTCGGGTTTCTAGGTAGCTCCATAAGGCAACGTTTTTCTTCTGGAGGGCAGGCAGTGTGCTGCATTGTGGCCCCAGTATTGCCAATCTGTAGGGCTTTTGGGGCAGGGGTGTGAGGACGGTAGTCTGAGAACACAAGCTAGGCTTAGTTTTGGGGGTGAGTGCACAGAAGGCACACTCTGCAGAGCTGAATCAAGATCTCATGCACCTGAAGTCAGGGCGAATATCAGACGTTTGCTCAGGTTGGAGTTTCTGTCCATGATGGCCCCTTTATAAAGTGGAGCGTCTCAAGAGGCCATGTAGATTTTCCCACAATGGGAGTTGTGAGATGCTCCAGACTGCAAAGATTCCTTCTGTGGGACACTTGAGACCTGTTGGATGGCTCTAGGATGTCCCATGTGGAACGACTCCAGAGTAGGGTTCTAAGGATGGATGCCTGGGCAGCCCGCCTCCCATTCTAGTTGTCTCCTAGCAACAAGGCAGGTTTGATCTGCAGGCCCTGGGGGAGAAACCAAGGGGGTTGAGTGGACATGGACTCTCCCGACAATAGATCATAATGTGGGTTTAAGTCCATGGAGACCTTGGAATGGGGCGCTTGATCCGGGGCCCTGAAAGATTCTCCTAAACAGAGGTTTTTATAGAGCTCCAAAGAGTACATTTCCTATGTGGAGATGAGATTTTTCTGATGAGTGCCTCAGTAATCCCCCGTATTCTGGTATTGGAAACCAGGCCTCTGAGGAGAGATGCCTGGAAACAAAAGCAATGGATCCGATTAGAGCCTAAGTGCCTGTCCAGTTCAATCTTATTCTATGGGGATATCTGTCTCTGGGTCTGAGTGGAGGTAGTTTCCTAACTTGTGAAAGATCATCCCTGTTTGTCCTGGGCAGCCAACACTATTGGGATGGCCTCGGGGAGTTTGGAGGATTCTCCTAATCTATAGGGTTGTGGCCAATGGAAATGGCAGAATCCCCTGGAGAGGGAAGCCACAGTCCTGAGGTGTGTCTCCAGGGGCCCCAGCTTGGATGGTGTGTGGGCCAGGACTGTGGGGACAGAATCTGAAAACACAAACTCAGCTTAGGTTTGGGGATGTATGTATGAAGGCTCGATCTACAGACCGTGAGAATTTTCCGGGCTATGAACAAAGGGCGAGTATGTGGCGCTTGCTCAGGGTTTTGTCTCTGGATTTTGTGTCAACGGTGGCCGTGGAATGTCGGGGTGTCCTCAATGGCCATGGACAATTCTTTCTCTGTTGATTTGGCCTGATCCCAAGGGGTTGGGATCATTCTGTGGATGGGAAGAGTCCTTTCTGTATTTTTTTTTTTACCTCAGGTGTTCCACCAAAGAGGGATTCCAGAATAGAGCCCTGAGTAGGGGTGACTAGACATCTCGAACTCTGGTTGAGATTGGGGGACTAGGGTCTTGGCAAGCCCCATATGTGGGCTGTTGTTCCAGTCACTAAGAGGCTTTACATGAGGATAGGGTTCACGCTGAGGGTCACAATGTGTGTTTGTGCAAATTGTGGCCCTCAGGGATAGGTGGGGCCTCATAGTCCATGCTGCTTTCTCCTACAATGAACATTGGACAACATGCCAACCACTAGGTTTCTTGCCAAGGCGAAGGAGAATTTCTGATTCTTGCATCACGTTCACTCCTGAGCAGTGAGTGGAGATAATGTCTAGGTTCTGAAGGTGAAAACTGAGGTTGGGTAGAGATGATGGCCTAAAGCCATTGTGGGTGTGATATGCTCTGTGTACGGCCAGCTGTCTGGGTGTTGGACTGGAGGTCTGCCCTCAGGCTGTGTCAGACAGGGCTTTAGTGCACAGGCTAGACTGTATAATTGGGGTATGTTCGAGTGGCATGCAGGTTGTTACTCATTTGGCGTTTCCGGTTAGCCCTATAGGGCAACATTTTTCTTCTGGAGGGCAGGCAGAGTGATGAATTGTGTCTCCACCGGAGGGGTGTGGCCAGGATTGTGAGGAAGGAAGTCTGAAAACACAAGCTAGCACGCGTTTTGGAACCAAGAGCATGGCAGGTCCACTCTGCAGAGGCTGAATCGAGATCTCCTGCTGTGAGGTCAGGGCGAGTATCAGATGTTGCCTCAAGCTGGAGTTTGTGTCTATGACGGCCCTTACATGAAAAGGGTGGGGGCGTCATGAGGCCAGGGAGGTTTCCCTACACTGGGAGTTGTGAGCTGCTCCAAACTTCAAAGTTTCCTTCTTCAGGACAGTCGAGTACTATTGGATGGTCCCTTGATGCCCCATACAGAAAGACTCGAGAGCAGGAGCCTAAGCATGGATGCCAACAAACGCCAACTCACCTTCCCATTGCCTGGTCGAGACAAGGCACGCTCAATCTGCGGGCTCTTGGGTGAGATACCCAGAAGGCTGAGTTTAAATGGACTCTCCTGAGGATGAGTCATAATGTGGTTTAGTGGCCATGGAGACCTTGGAATGTGGCAGTAGCTAAGGGACTCTGCAGGATTCTCCAACCCGAAGGGCTTGACACAACTCCAACAAGGAAGCTTCCCAGGTGGAGATGAGAGATCTTCTGTCTGGTGCCTCAGGAAAGCCCCGTATGCTGGTCTTCGAACCCAGGCCTCTGAGGAGTGATACCTGGACACCAAAGCAAGAGTTCATAATAGGGCCTAGGGGCCTGTCTGGTTCAATCTTCTGTCTCTGCGGATATCTGTCTCTGTGTCTGCATGGAGGTAGTAGTTGCTCAGCTTGTGTCATAATGCCCCTATTTGTCCAGTGCGGCTTGCGGTAGTGGGATGTCCTTGGGGACCTTGAGGTTTCTACTATTTTGTAGAGTTGTGGCCAATGGAATGGGCAGTTTCTTAGGAGAGAGCAGGCACAGTTCTGTGGTGTAGCTCCAGAGACCCCATCCTGGAGGCCGTGTGGGCCATGGCTGTGCGGACAGACATCCAAAATCCCTAACTCAGCTCAGGTTTGGGGCCGAGGTTACGGCAGGCCTGATCTACAGTCCATGAGGGGAGCTCCTCTGGATATGAAAGAAGGGTGAGAGGGAGGCAGTCGCTCAGGCTTTTGTCTCTGGATGTTTTGTCCACAATGGCCGTTTAATGTAGGAGTTGCCTCATGGGTCGTAGAAGTCTCCCTCTCTGGTAGTTTGTCCAGCCCCCAAGAGTTTGGGGTCATTCTGTGGGAAGGGAAGTGTCCTGTTTTCTGCTTCATGTGTCCCCCCTGTAGAGGGAATCTAGAGCATAGCAGTGGGTACTGACAACTGGAATACTCGCCCTCTCGTTAAGCCTGGGGGCCTATGGATATGACAAGACCCATATGCAAGATCTTGGTCCAGCCACTGAGAGGCGTTACTTTAATACGGGACTCACGCTGCAGGTCACAATGCATGTCTGTGCCCTAGGCGGCCCTCAAGCACTGGCGTGGCCTTTCGGACAATGCAGAATTTCCCACATTGAACGTTGGACAACATGCCAACCACAAGGTTTCTGGCCATGGGGAAGGAGGAATTCTAATTTCTGCATCAAGTCCACCCCTGGGCAGTGATTGGAGATAAGGTCTAGGTTCTGAAGCCTGAAAACCGAGGTTGGGAAGAGATGACGACCTACAGCCATAGCGGGTCCTATGTGACCATGTTGGGGCCAGCTGTCTGGGTATCGTTTGGGATGTCTTGTCTCAGGCTGTGCCAGACAGGGCATTAATATACAGGGTAGGCTGTATAATTGCTTTACAATCGAGTGGCATGCATTAGAAAATCATTTGGGGTTTCTTATTAGCAGCATAGGGCAAAGTTTTTCTTCTGGAGGGCAGGCAGAGTGCTGCATTGTGGCATCGGAATTCCCAAACTGGAGGGCTTGTGGGCCAGGAGAGTGAGGACGGAAGTCTGAGAACACAAGCTAGGCTTAGGTTTCGGGGCAAGGACATGGCAGGCACACTCTGCAGAGCTGAATTGACACCTCATGCTTCTGAAGTTAGGTCGAGGATCAGACTTTGGCTCAGGGTTGAGTTTCTGTCCATGTTGGCCCCTTCATGAAGGGGGGACATTATGAGCCCATGGGGGTTTTCCCACTATTGGAGTTGTGAGATGCTCCAAACTGCAAGGATTCCTTCTGTGGGACAATTAAGATTTGTTGGATGGCTCCAGGACGTCTTATAAGGTATTTTTCCAGAACAGGGTTCTAAGTATGGATGCCTGGGCAGCCAGCCTCACATTCCAATTGTCTCCTAGCAACAAGAAACGTTTGATCTGCTGGTTTGGGGTAGCAACAGAGGGGGCTGAGTTGAAATGGACTTTTCTGAGGATGGTCTTAATGTTGGTTTGAGTCCATGGAGACTTGGTATGGGCCAGTGGCACCTGGGCCCTGAAGGATTCTCCTAACCAGAGGTTATGACAAAGCTCCAATGAGCAAGTTTTCCATGGGGAGACGAGATTTGTTCTTATTGGTGCCTCAGGAAACCACCATATGCTGGTATTGGAAACGAGGCCTCTGAGGAGAGATGCCTAAAAACCAAAGCAATGGATCTGACTAGGGCCTAGGGGCCTATCCGATTCAATATTCTTCTCTGGGGACATCTGTTGTCTGAGTGGAGGTAGTTGCTCAGCTGATTTGAGATCACCCCTGTTTGTCCTGGGCGGCCTACACTATTGGGATGGCCTCGGTGACTTTGGAGGTTTTTCCTAATTTGCAAGGTTGTGGCCAATGGAATGGGAAGAATTCCATTGAAAGGGAAGCACAGTCCTGAGGTGTCGCTCCAGGGACACAAGTGTGGAGCGTGTGTGGTCCAGGGCTATTTGGACAAAAGTCTGAAAACACAAACTCCACTTAGGTTGGGGGATGTAGGTATGGCCGGCCCGATCTATAGACCGTGAGGAGAACTCATCGGGATATGAACAAAGGGCGAATGTGAGGTGCTGGCTCATGCTTTTTTTTTTTTTTTTTTTTTCTGGAAATCTGTCACCGATTGCCATGGAATGTCGGGGTGTCCTCATGGGCCATCGATGAGGCTCCTTTTCTGTGGATTTGACCTGATCCCAAGAGTTTGGGGTCATTCTGTGGGAAGGGAGGAGGCCTTTCTTGTTTTTTTGTTTACTTTTTTATTATTATTATTATTTTTTTACCTAAGGTAGACCACCAAAAGAGGGATTCCAGAGCAGAGACCTGGGGAGGGGCGACTGGACAACCAGACCTCTGGTTAACATTGGTACCTAAGAACATGGCAAGCCCCATATGTGGGCTCTTGGTCCAGACACTGAGAGGCCTTCCTTGAGGATAGGTCTCACACTGAGATTCACAATGTGATTTTGTGCCCAAGGAGCCCCTCAAGTCAGGGCGTGGCCTAATGTACCATGCTGGTTTCTCCTACACGGAACGTTGGACAATATGGCAACCACAAGTTTTCTGGCCATGGGGAAGAAGGAGTTCTAATTTCTGCAACACTTTCACTCCTGGACTGTGATTGGATTTAAGGTCTAGGTTCTGAAGCCTGAAAACTGAGGTTGGGAAGAGATGAAGACCTAAGGCCATGGTGTGGCTGATGTGCTCAGTGTTCGGCCAGCTGTTGAGTGTGGATTGGGAGGTGCAGGCTCAGGCTGTGGCAGACAGGGAATTAGTGCCCAGGCTAGACTGTATCATTGGGGTGCAGTCGAGTTTCGTGCAGGATGGTGCTCATTTGTGGTTACTGGGTAGCCCCAGAGGGCAACGTTTTTCTTCTGGAGGGAAGACACAGTGCCACATAGTGGCTCCCTTATTCCCAAACTGGAAGGCTTGTGGGCCAGGAGTGTGAGGAAAAAATTCTGAGAACACAAGCCAGACTTAGATTTCGGGGTGAGGGGACGGCAGGCACCCTCTGCAGAGATGATTCGAGATCCCGTATGCCTGAAGACAGAGCTAGAATCAGACGTTGGCTTAGGTCGGAGTTACTGTCCATGACGGCCCCTTCATGAAGGGGACGGTGTCGCGAGGACATGGAGGTTTTCCCACGATGGGAATTGTGAGATGCTCCAAACCGCAATGATTCCTTCTGTGGGACAGTCGAGACCTGTGGGATGGCTCCAGGACATCCCATAAGGAAGTTATCCAGAGCAGGGTTCTAAGGATCGATGCCTGGGCAGCCTGCCTCCCATTCCAGGTGTCTCATAGCGCCAAGGCAAGTTCGCCTGCTGCTTCTAGGGGAGCAACCGAGGCGGGTGTGTTGAAATGGGTGAGTTGAGGATGGGTCATAATGTGCATTTGTGTCGATGTAGACCTTGGAATGGGGTGCTTGATCCGGGGCCTTGAGGGATGTTCATAACCGGAGGTTTTGATGGCCTCTAAAGAGTACGTTTCCTATGTAGAGAAGAGAATTGTTTTGATGAGTGCCTAAGGAATCTCCCATATGCTGGTATTGGAAACCAGGCCTCTGAGGAGAGATGACTGGAAACAAAAGCAATCGAGATGATTAGGCCCTAGGTGCCTGTCCGGTTCAATCTCTTTCCTGAGGATACGTGTCTAAGGATCTGAGGGGATGTAGTTGCTCAGCTTGTGTCAGATCGCCCCTGTTTGTCCTGGGCAGCCTATAATATTGGGATGGCCTCAGGACTTTGGAGTTTCTCCTAATCTATAGGGTTGTGGCCAATGGAATGGGCAGAAATCCCCTGGAGAGGGCAAGCAGAGTTCTGAGTTTGGCTCTAGGGGCCCAGCCTTGAGGCTGTGTGGGCCAGGCCTGTGGGGACAAAAGTCTGAAAACACAAACTCCGCTTAGGATTGGGGACATAGGTATGGCACGCCCAATCTACAGACCATGATAACACTTAGGGATATGAAAAAGGGTGAGTTTGAGGTGCTTGCTCAGGTTTTGTCTCTGGATTTGTGTCAACAATGTGGGTGGAATGCTGGCGTGGCCTCATGGGTTGTAGATGGCTTTCCTTTTCTGACGATTTGACCCAATCCCAAGAGTTTGGGTACATTCTGTGGGATGGGGGGAGTCTTTTCTGTTTTTTATTTTATTTTATTTTATATTTTATTTTATGTACCTCAAGTGTCCCAATAAAAGAGGGATTCCAGAGCAGAGTCCTTCGGAGGGTCAACTGGATATCCCCACCTCTGTTTAAGTTTGGGGGCCTAGGGGCATGGCAAGTCCAATAGGCGGTATCTTGATTCAGACACTGAGAGGCCTTCCTTGAGGACAGGGCTCATGCTGAGGGTCACAATGCCTATTTGTGCCCAACAAGGCCCTCAAGCATGTAAGTGCCTCATGGGCCACGCTGGATTCTCCTACACTGAACGTTGGAGAATATGCCAACCACAAGGTTTCCAGCCATGGCGAAGGAAGAGTTGTGATTTCTGCATCACGTTCACCCCTGGACAGTGATTGGAGTTTAGGTCTAGGTTCTGAAACCCGAAAACTGAGGTTGGGAAGAGATGAAGACCTAAGGACCTGATGGGTCCAATGAGCTCAGTGTGCGGCCAACTCTTGAGTGTAGGTCTGGAGGTGTGGGCTCATGCTGTGTCAGACAAGGCATTAGACAGGGTAGACTGCATATTTGGGATGCAGTCGAGTGGTGTTCAGTTGATCCTTATTCGGGTTTCTAGGTAGCTCCATAAGGCAACGTTTTTCTTCTGGAGGGCAGGCAGTGTGCTGCATTGTGGCCCCAGTATTGCCAATCTGTAGGGCTTTTGGGGCAGGGGTGTGAGGACGGTAGTCTGAGAACACAAGCTAGGCTTAGTTTTGGGGGTGAGTGCACAGAAGGCACACTCTGCAGAGCTGAATCAAGATCTCATGCACCTGAAGTCAGGGCGAATATCAGACGTTTGCTCAGGTTGGAGTTTCTGTCCATGATGGCCCCTTTATAAAGTGGAGCGTCTCAAGAGGCCATGTAGATTTTCCCACAATGGGAGTTGTGAGATGCTCCAGACTGCAAAGATTCCTTCTGTGGGACACTTGAGACCTGTTGGATGGCTCTAGGATGTCCCATGTGGAACGACTCCAGAGTAGGGTTCTAAGGATGGATGCCTGGGCAGCCCGCCTCCCATTCTAGTTGTCTCCTAGCAACAAGGCAGGTTTGATCTGCAGGCCCTGGGGGAGAAACCAAGGGGGTTGTGTGGACATGGGCTCTCCCGACAATAGATCATAATGTGGGTTTAAGTCCATGGAGACCTTGGAATGGGGCGCTTGATCCGGGGCCCTGAAAGATTCTCCTAAACAGAGGTTTTTATAGAGCTCCAAAGAGTACATTTCCTATGTGGAGATGAGATTTCTCTGATGAGTGCCTCAGTAATCCCCCGTATTCTGGTATTGGAAACCAGGCCTCTGATGAGAGATGCCTGGAAACAAAAGCAATGGATCTGATTAGAGCCTAAGTGCCTGTCCAATTCAATCTTATTCTATGGGGATATCTGTCTCTGGGTCTGAGTGGAGGTAGTTTCCTAACTTGTGAAAGATCATCCCTGTTTGTCTTGGGCAGCCAACACTATTGGGATGGCCTCGGGGAGTTTGGAGGATTCTCCTAATCTATAGGGTTGTGGCCAATGGAAATGGCAGAATTCCAGTGGAGAGGGAAGCCACAGTCATGAGGTGTGTCTCCAGGGGCCCCAGCTTGGATGGTGTGTGGGCCAGGACTGTGGGGACAGAAGTCTGAAAACACAAACTCAGCTTAGGTTTGGTATGTATGAAGGCTTGATCTACAGACAGTAAGAATTTCCCGGGCTATGAACAAAGGGCGAGTATGTGGCGCTTGCTCAAGCTTTTGTCTCTGGATTTTGTGTCAACAGTGGCCGTGGAATGTCGGGGTGTCATCAAGGGCCATGGACAATTCTTTCTCTGGTGATTTGGCCTGATCCCAAGTGGTTGGGATCATTCTGTGGATGGGAAGAGTCCTTTCTGTATTTTTTTTTTTACCTCAGGTGTTCCACCAAAGAGGGATTCCAGAGTAGAGCCCTGAGTAGGGGTGACTAGACATCTCGAACTCTGGTTGAGATTGGGGGACTAGGGGCTTGGCAAGCCCCATATGTGGGCTGTTGTTCCAGTCACTAAGAGGCTTTACATGAGGATAGGGCTCACGCTGAGGGTCACAATGTGTGTTTGGGGAAATTGTGGCCCTCAGGGATAGGTGGGGCCTCATAGTCCATGCTGCTTTCTCCTACAATGAACATTGGACAACATGCCAACCACTAGGTTTCTTGCCAAGGCGAAGGAGAAGTTCTGATTCTTGCATCACGTTCACTCCTGAGCAGTGAGTGGATATAAAGCCTAGGTTCTGAAGGTGAAAACTGAGGTTGGGTAGAGATGATGGCCTAAAGCCATTGTGGGTGTGATATGCTCTGTGTACGGCCAGCTGTCTGGGTGTTGAACTGGAGGTCTGCCCTCAGGCTGTGTCAGACAGGGCTTTAGTGCACAGGCTAGACTTATAATTGGGGTATGGTCGAGTGGCATGCAGGTTGTTACTCATTTGGCGTTTCCGGTTAGCCCTATAGGGCAACATTTTTCTTCTGGAGGGCAGGCAGAGTGCTGCATTGTGTCTCCAGAATTGCCAAACTGGAGGGGTGTGGCCAGGATTGTGAGGAAGGAAGTCTGAAAACACAAGCTAGCACGAGTTTTGGGGCCAAGAGCATGGCAGGCCCACTCTACAGAGGCTGAATTGAGATCTCCTGCAGGTGAGGTCAGGGCGTGTATCAGATGTTGCCTCAAGCTGGAGTTTGTGTCCATGACGGCCCCTTCCTGAAGGGGGTGGGGGCGTCATGAGGCCAGGGAGGTTTCCCTACGCTGGGAGTTGTGAGCTGCTCCAAACTTCAAAGATTCCTTCTTCAGGACAGTCGAGTACTATTGGATGGTTCCAGGATGCCCCATACAGAAAGACTCGAGAGCAGGGGCCTAAGCATCGATGCCAGAAACGCCAAATCACCTTCCCATTGCCTGGTCGAGACAAGGCACGCTCAATCTGCGGGTTCTTGGGTGAGCTACCCAGAAGGCTGAGTTTAAATGGACTCTCCTGAGGATGAGTCATAATGTGGGTTGGTGGCCATGGAGACCTTGGAATGAGGCAGTAGCTAAGGGACTCTGCAGGATTCTCCAACCCGAAGGGCTTGACACAACTCCAACAAGGAAGCTTCCCATGTGGAGATGAGAGGTCTTCTGTCTGGTGCCTCAGGAAAGCCCCGTATGCTGGTCTTCGAACCCAGGCCTCTGAGGAGTGATACCTGGACACCAAAGCAAGAGTTCATAATAGGGCCTAGGGGCCTGTCTGGTTCAATCTTCTGTCTCTGCGGATATCTGTCTGTGTGTCTGCATGGAGGTAGTAGTTGCTCAGCTTGTGTCATAATGCCCCTATTTGTCCAGTGCGGCTTGCAGTAGTGGGATGTCCTTGGGGACCTTGAGGTTTCTACTATTTTGTAGAGTTGTGGCCAATGGAATGGGCAGTTTCTTAGGAGAGAGCAGGCACAGTTCTGTGGTGTGGCTCCAGAGACCCCAGCCTGGAGGCTGTGTGGGCCATGGCTGTGCAGACAGACATCCAAAAACCCTAACTCAGCTCAGGTTTGGGGCCGAGGTTACGGCAGGCCTGATCTACAGTCCATGAGGGGAGCTCCTCTGGATATGAAAGAAGGGTGAGAGGGAGGCAGTCGCTCAGGCTTTTGTCTCTGGATGTTTTGTCCACAATGGCCGTTTAATGTAGGAGTTGCCTCATGGGTCGTAGAAGTCTCCCTCTCTGGTAGTTTGTCCAGCCCCCAAGTGTTTGTGGTCATTCTGTGGGAAGGGAAGTGTCCTGTTTTCTGCCTCATGTGTCCCCCCAGTAGAGGGATTCTTGAGCATAGCAGTGGGTACTGACAACTGGAATACTCGCCCTCTGGTTAAGCCTGGGGGCCTATGGATATGACAAGCCCCATATGCAGGATCTTGGTCCAGCCACTGAAAGGCGTTACTTTAATACGGGACTCACCCTGCAGGTCACAATGCATGTCTTTGCCATAGGCGGCCCTCAAGCACTGGCGTGGCCTTTCGGACAATGCAGGTTTTCCCACATTGAACGCTGGACAACATGCCAACCACAAGGTTTCTGGCCATGGGGAAGGAGGAATTCTAATTTCTGCATCACGTTCACCCCTGGGAAGTGATTGGAGATAAGGTCTAGGTTCTGAATCCTGAAAACCAAGGTTGGGAAGAGATGACGACCTACAGCCATAGCGGGTCCTATGTTTCCATGTTGGGGCCAGCTGTCTGGGTGTCGTTTGGGATGTCTTGCCTCAGGCTGTGCCAGACAGGGCATTAATATACAGGGTAGGCTGTATAATTGCTTTACAATCGAGTGGCATGCATTAGAAAATCATTTGGGGTTTCTTATTAGCAGCATAGGGCAAAGTTTTTCTTCTGGAGGGCAGGCAGAGTGCGGCATTGTGGCTTCGGAATTCCCAATCTGGAGGGCTTGTGGGCCAGGAGAGTGAGGACGGAAGTCTGAGAACACAAGCTAGGCTTAGGTTTCGGGGCAAGGACATGGCAGGCACACTCTGCAGAGCAGAATTGAGATCTCATGCGTATGAAGTCAGGTCGAGGTTCAGACTTTGGCTCAGGTTTGAGTTTCTGTCCATGTGGGCCCCTTCAGGAAGGGGGGGCATTATGAGGCCATGGGGGTTTTGCCACTATTGGAGTTGTGAGATGCTCCAAACCGCAAGGATTCCTTCTGTGGGACAATTAAGATTTGTTGGTTGGCTCCAGGACGTCTTATAAGGTATTTTTCCAGAACAGCGTTCTAAGTATGGATGCCTGGGCAGCCAGCCTCACATTCCAATTGTCTCCTAGCAACAAGAAGCGTTTGATCTGCTGGCTTGTGTAGCAACAGAGGGGGCTGATTTGAAATGGACTTTCCTGAGGATAGTCTTAATGTTGGTTTGAGTCCATGGAGACCTTGGTATGGGGCAGTGGCACCAGGGCCCTGAAGGATTCTCCTAACCAGAGGTTATGACAAAGCTCCAATGAGCAAGTTTTCCATGGGGAGACGAGATTTGTTCTTATTGGTGCCTCAGGAAACCACCATATGCTGGTATTGGAAACGAGGCTTCTGAGGACAGATGCCTGGAAACCAAAGCAATGGATCTGATTAGGGCCTAGGGTCCTGTCTGGTTCAATTTTTTTCTCTGGGGACATCTCTTGTCTGAGTGCAGGTAGTTGCTCAGCTGGTTTGAGATCACCCCTGTTTGTCCTGGGCGGCCTACACTATTGGGATGGCCTCAGTGACTTTGGAGGTTTTTCCTCATTTGCAAGGTTGTGGCCAATGGAATGGGAAGAATTCCCTTGAAAGGGAAGCACAGTTCTGAGGTGTGGCTCCAGGGACCCAAGTGTGGAGCGTGTGTGGTCCAGGGCTATTTGGACAAAAGTCTGAAAACACAAACTCCACTTAGGTTGGAGGATGTATGTATGGCCAGCCCGATCTATAGACCGTGAGGAGAACTCTTCGGGATATGAACAAAGGGCGAATGTGAGGAGCTTGCTCATGCTTTTTTTTTTTTTTTTTTTTTTTTCTGGAAATGTGTCACCGATTGCCATGAAATGTCGGGGTGTCCTCATGGGCCATCGATGAGGCTCCCTTTCTGGGGATTTAACCCGATCCCAAGGGTTTGGGGTCATTCTGTTGGAAGGGAGGAGGCCTTTCTGGTTTTTTTGTTTATTTATTTTTGTTTATTTGTTTTTTTTTTTTTTTTACCTCAGGTGGACCACCAAATGAGGGATTCCAGAGCAGAGTCGTGGGTGGGGGCAACTGGACAACCAGACCTCTGGTTAACATTGGGACCTAAGAACATGGCAAGCCCCATATGTGGGCTCTTGGTCCAGACACTGAGAGGCTTTCCTTGAGGATAGGTCTCACACTGAGTTTCACAATGTGTTTTTGAGCCCAAGGAGCCCATCAAGGTAGGGCGTGGCCTAATGTACCATGCTGGTTTCTCCTACACTGAACATTGCACAATATGGCAACCACAAGTTTTCTGGCCATGGGGAAGAAGGAGTTCTAATTTCTGCAACACTTTCACTCCTGGACTATGATTGGATTTAAGGTCTAGGTTCTGAAGCCTGAAAACCGAGTTTGGGAAGAGATGACGACCTACAGCCATAGCGGGTCCTATGTGTCCAGGTTGGGGCCAGCTGTCTGGGTGTCGTTTGGGATGTCTTGTCTCAGGCTGTGCCAGACAGGGCAGTAGTATACAGGGTAGGCTGTATAATTGCTTTACCATCGAGTGACATGCATTAGAAAATCATTTGGGGTTTCTTATTAGCAGCATAGGGCAAAGTTTTTCTTCTGGAGGGCAGGCAGAGTGCTGCATTGTGGCTTCGGAATTCCCAAACTGGAGGGCTTGAGGGCCAGGAGAGTGAGGACGGAAGCTGAGAACACAAGCTGGGCTTAGGTTTCGGGGCAAGGGCATGGGAGGCACACTCTGCAGAGCTGAATTGAGATCTCATGCGTCTGAAGTTAGGTCGAGGATCAGACTTTGGCTCAGGTTTGCGTTTCTTTCCATTTTGGCCCCTTCAAGAAGAGGGGGGATTATGAGGCCATGGGGGTTTTGCCACTATTGGAGTTGTGAGATGCTCCAAACCGCAAGGTTTCCTTCTGTGGGACAATTAAGATTTGTTGGATGGCTCCAGGACGTCCTATAAGGTATTTTTTCCAGAACAGGGTTCTACGTATGGATGCCTGGGCAGCAGCCTCACATTCCAATTGTCTCCTAGCAACAAGAAACGTTTGATATGCTGGCTTGGGGTAGCAACAGAGGGGGCTGAGTTGAATGGACTTTCCTGAGGATGGCCTTAATGTTGGTTTGAGTCCATGGAGACCTTGGTATGGGGCAGTGGCACCAGGGCCCTGAAGGATTCTCCTAACCAGAGGTTATGACAAAGCTCCAATGAGCAAGTTTTCCATGGGGAGACGAGATTTGTTCTTATTGGTGCCTCAGGAAACCACCATATGCTGGTATTGGAAACGAGGCTTCTGAGGACAGATGCCTGGAAACCAAAGCAATGGATCTGATTAGGGCCTAGGGTCCTGTCTGGTTCAATTTTTTTCTCTGGGGACATCTCTTGTCTGAGTGCAGGTAGTTGCTCAGCTGGTTTGAGATCACCCCTGTTTGTCCTGGGCGGCCTACACTATTGGGATGGCCTCGGTGACTTTGGAGGTTTTTCCTCATTTGCAAGGTTGTGGCCAATGGAATGGGAAGAATTCCCTTGAAAGGGAAGCACAGTTCTGAGGTGTGGCTCCAGGGACCCAAGTGTGGAGCGTGTGTGGTCCAGGGCTATTTGGACAAAAGTCTGAAAACACAAACTCCACTTAGGATTGGGGATGTAGGTATGGCTGGCCCGATCTATAGACCGTGAGGAGAACTCTTCGGGATATGAACAAAGGGCGAATGTGAGGTGCTTGCTCATGCTTTTTTTTTTTTTTTTTTCTGGAAATCTGTCATCGATTGCCATGGAATGTCGGGGTGTCCTCATGGGCCATCGATGAGGCTCCCTTTCTGGGGATTTGACCTGATCCCAAGAGTTTGGGGTCATTCTGTAGGAAGGGAGGAGGCCTTTCTGGTTTTTTTGTTTATTTTTTGTTTATTTTTTTTTTTTTACCTCAGGTGGACCACCAAAATAGGGATTCCAGAGCAGAGATGTGGGTTGGGGCAACTGGACAACCAGACCTCTGGTTAACATTGGGACCTAAGAACATGGCAATCCCCATATGTGGGCTCTTGGTCCAGACACTGAGAGGCCTTCCTTGAGGATAGGTCTCACTGAGTTTCACAATGTGTTTTTGTGCCCAAGGAGCCCCACAAGTCAGGGCGTGGCCTAATGTACCATGCTGGTTTCTCCTACACTGAACGTTGCACAATATGGAACCACAAGTTTTCTGGCCATGGGGAAGATGGAGTTCTAATTTCTGCAACACTTTCACTCCTGGACTGTGATTGGATTTAAGGTCTAGGTTCTTAAGCCTGAAATCTGAGGTTGGGAAGAGATGAAGACCTAAGGCCATGGTGTGTCTGATGTGCTCAGTGTTCGGCCAGCTGTTGAGTGTGGGTTGGGAGGTGCAGGCTCAGGCTGTGGCAGACAGGGAATTACGGCCCAGGCTAGACTGTATCATTGGGGTGCAGTCGAGTTTCGTGCAGGATGGTACTCATTTGTGGTTACTGGGTAGCCCCAGAGGGCAACGTTTTTCTTCTGGAGGGAAGACACATTGCCATATAGTGGCTCCAGAATTCCCAAACTGGAAGGCTTGTGGGCCAGGAGTGTGAGGAAAAATTCTGAGAACACAAGCCAGACTTAGATTTCGGGGTGAGGGGACGGCAGGCACCCTCTGCAGAGATGATTCGAGATCCCTTATACCTGAAGACAGAGCTAGGATCAGACGTTGGCTTAGGTCGAAGTTTCTATCCATGACGGCCCCTTCATGAAGGGGAGGGTGTCACGAGGACATGGAGGTTTTCCCACGATGGGAATTGTGAGATGCTCCAAACCGCAATGATTCCATCTGTGGGACAGTCGAGACCTGTTGGATGGCTCCAGGACATCCCATAAGGAAGTTATCCAGAGCAGGGTTCTAAGGATGGATGCCTGGGCAGCCTGCCTCCCATTCCAGGTGTCTCATAGCGCCAAGGCAAGTTCGATCTGCTGGATCTAGGGGAGCAACCGAGGCGGGTGTGTTGAAATGGGTGAGTTGAGGATGGGTCATAATGTGCATTTGTGTCCATGTAGACCTTGGAATGGGGTACTTGAACCGGGGCCTTGAGGGATGTTCATAACCGGAGGTTTTGATGGAGCTCTAAAGAGTATGTTTCCTATGTAGAGAAGAGAATTGTTTTGATGAGTGCCTAAGGAATCTCCCATATGCTGGTATTGGAAAACAGGCCTCTGACGAGAGATGACTGGAATCAAAAGCAATGGATCTGATTAGGGCCTAAGTGTCTGTCCAGTTCAATCTTATTCTATGGGGATATCTGTCTCTGGGTCTGAGTGGAGGTAGTTTCCTAACTTGTGAGAAATCATCCCTGTGTGTCCTGGGCAGCCAACATTATTCGGATGGCCTGGGGGAGTTTGGCGGATTCTCCTAATCTATTGGCTTGTGGCCAATGGAAATAGCAGAATTCCCCTGGAGAGGGAAGCCACAGTCCTGAGGTGTGGCTCCAGGGACCCCAGCTTGGATGATGTGTTGGCCAGGCCTGTGGGGACAGAAGTCTGAAAACACAAACTCAGCTTAGTTTTGGGGATGTATGTATGAAGGCTCGATCTACAGACCGTGAGAATTTTCCGGGCTATGAACAAAGGGCGAGTATGTGGCACTTGCTCAGGCTTTTGTCTCTGGATTTTGTGTCAACGGTGGCCGTGGAATGTCGGAGTGTCCTCAAGGGCCATGGACAATTCTTTCTCTGGTGATTTGGCCTGATCCCAAGTGGTTGGGATCATTCTGTGGATGGGAAGAGTCCTTTATGTATTTTTTTTTTACCTCAGTTCTCCCACCAAAGAGGGATTCCAGAGTAGAGCCCTGAGTAGGTGTGACTAGACATCTCGAACTCTGGTTGAGATTGGGGGACTAGGGGCTTGGCAAGCCCCATATGTGGGCTGTTGTTCCAGTCACTAATAGGCTTACATGAGGATAGGGCTCACGCTGAGGGTCACAATGTGTGTTTGTGCAAATTGTGGCCCTCAGGGATAGGTGGGGCCTCATAGTCCATGCTGCTTTCTCCTACAATGAACATTGGACAACATGCCAACCACTAGGTTTCTTGCCAAGGCGAAGGAGAAGTTCTGATTCTTGCATCACGTTCACTCCTGAGCAGTGAGTGGAGATAAAGTCTAGGTTCTGAAGGTGAAAACTGAGGTTGGGTAGAGATGATGGCCTAAAGCCATTGTGGGTGTGATATGCTCTGTGTACGGCCAGCTGTCTGGGTGTTGGACTGGAGGTCTGCCCTCAGGCTGTGTCAGACAGGGCTTTAGTGCACAGGCTAGACTGTATAATTGGGGTGTGGTCGAGTGGCATGCAGGTTGTTACTCATTTGGTGTTTCCGGTTAGCCCTATAGGGCAACATTTTTCTTCTGGAGGGCAGGCAGAGTGCTGCATTGTGTCTCCAGAATTGCCAAACTGGAGGGGTGTGGCCAGGATTGTGAGGAAGGAAGTCTGAAAACACAAGCTAGCATGAGTTTTGGGGCCAAGAGCATGTCAGGCCCACTCTGCAGAGGCTGAATCGAGATCTCCTGCAGGTGAGGTCAGGGCGAGTATCAGATGTTGCCTCAACCTGGAGTTTGTGTCCATGACGGCCCCTTCCTGAAGGGGGTGGGGGCGTCATGAGGCCAGGCAGGTTTCCCTACGCTGGGAGTTGTGAGCTGCTCCAAAATTCAAAGTTTCCTTCTTCAGGACAGTCGAGTACTATTGGATGGTTCCAGGATGCCCCATACAGAAAGACTCGAGTGCAGAGGCCTAAGCATGGATGCCGAGACACGCCAACTCACCTTCCCATTGCCTGGTCGAGACAAGGCACGCTCAATCTACGCACTCTTGGGTGAGCTACCCAGAAGGCTGAGTTTAAATGGACTCTCCTGAGGATGAGTCATAATGTGGGTTGGTGGCCATGGAGACCTTGGAATTTGGCAGTAGCAAAGGGACTCTGCAGGATTCTCCAACCCGAAGGGCTTGACACAACTCCAACAAGAAAGCTTCCCATGTGGAGATGAGAGGTCTACTGTTTGGTGCCTCAGGAAAGCCCCGTATGCTGGTCTTCGAACCCAGGCCTCTGAGGAGTGATACCTGGACACCAAAGCAAGAGTTCATAATAGGGCCTAGGGGCCTGTCTGGTTCAATCTTCTGTCTCTGCGGATATCTGTCTGTGTGTCTGCATGGAGGTAGTAGTTGCTCAGCTTGTGTCATAATGCCCCTATTTGTCCAGTGCGGCTTGCGGTAGTGGGATGTCCTTGGGGACCTTGAGGTTTCTACTATTTTGTAGAGATGTGGCCAATGGAATGGGCAGTTTCTTAGGAGAGAGCAGGCACAGTTCTGTGGTGTGGCTCCAGAGACCCCAGCCTGGAGGCTGTGTGGGCCATGGCTGTGCAGACAGACATCCAAAAACCCTAACTCAGCTCAGGTTTGGGGCCGAGGTTACGGCAGGCCTGATCTACAGTCCATGAGGGGAGTTCCTCTGGATATGAAAGAAGGGTGAGAGGGAGGCAGTCGCTCAGGCTTTTGTCTCTGGATGTTTTGTCCACAATGGCCGTTTAATGTAGGAGTTGCCTCATGGGTCGTAGAAGTCTCCCTCTCTGGTAGTTTGTCCAGCCCCCAAGAGTTTGGGGTCATTCTGTGGGAAGGGAAGTGTCCTGTTTTCTGCTTCATGTTTCCCCCCAGTATAGGGATTCTAGAGCATAGCAGTGGGTACTGACAACTGGAATACTCGCCCTCTGGTTAAGCCTGGGGCCCTATGGATATGACAAGCCCCATATGCAGGATCTTGGTCCAGCCACTGAAAGGCGTTACTTTAACACGGGACTCAAGCTGCAGGTCACAATGCATGTCTGTGCCCTAGGCGGCCCTCAAGCACTGGCGTGGCCTTTCGGACAATGCAGGTTTTCCCACATTGAACGTTGGACAACATGCCAACCACAAGGTTTCTGGCCATGGGGAAGGAGGAATTCTAATTTCTGCATCACGTTCACCCCTGGGCAGTGATTGGAGATAAGGTCTAGGTTCTGAAGCCTGAAAACCGAGGTTGGGAAGAGATGACGACCTACAGCCATAGCGGGTCCAATGTGTCCAGGTTGGGACCAGCTGTCTGGGTGTCGTTTGGGATGTCTTGTCTCAGGCTGTGCCAGAAAGGGCATTAGAATACAGGGTGGGCTCTATAATTGCTTTACCATCGAGTGGCATGCATTAGAAAATCATTTGGGGTTTCTTATTAGCAGCATAGGGCAAAGTTTTTCTTCTGGAGGGCAGGCAGAGTGCTGCATTGTGGCTTCGGAATTCCCAAACTGGAGGGCTTGAGGGCCAGGAGAGTGAGGACGGAAGCTGAGAACACAAGCTGGGCTTAGGTTTCGGGGCAAGGACATGGCAGGCACACTCTGCAGAGCTGAATTGAGATCTCATGCGTATGAAGTCAGGTCGAGGTTCAGACTTTGGCTCAGGTTTGAGTTTCTGTCCATGTGGGCCCCTTCAGGAAGGGGGGGCATTATGAGGCCATGGGGGTTTTGCCACTATTGGAGTTGTGAGATGCTCCAAACCGCAAGGATTCCTTCTGTGGGACAATTAAGATTTGTTGGTTGGCTCCAGGACGTCTTATAAGGTATTTTTCCAGAACAGCGTTCTAAGTATGGATGCCTGGGCAGCCAGCCTCACATTCCAATTGTCTCCTAGCAACAAGAAACGTTTGATCTGCTGGCTTGTGTAGCAACAGAGGGGGCTGAGTTGAAATGGACTTTCCTGAGGATGGTCTTAATGGTGGTTTGAGTCCATGGAGACCTTGGTATGGGGCAGTGGCACCAGGGCCCTGAAGGATTCTCCTAACCAGAGGTTATGACAAAGCTCCAATGAGCAAGTTTTCCATGGGGAGACGAGATTTGTTCTTATTGGTGCCTCAGGAAACCACCATATGCTGGTATTGGAAATGAGGCCTCTGAGGAGAGATGCCTGGAAACCAAAGCAATGGATTTGATTAGGGCCTACAGGCCTGTCCGGTTCAATATTTTTTCTGGGGACAACTGTTGTCTGAGTGGAGGTAGTTGCTCAGCTGGTTTGAGATCACCCCTGTTTGTCCTGGCGGCCTACACTATTGGGATGGCCTCGGTGACTTTGGAGGTTTTTCCTCATTTGCAAGGTTGTGGCCAATGGAATGGGAAGAATTCCCTTGAAAGGGAAGCACAGTCCTGAGGTGTGGCTCCAGGGACCCAAGTGTGGAGCGTGTGTGGTCCAGGGCTATTTGGACAAAAGTCTGAAAACACAAACTCCACTTAGGATTGGGGATGTAGGTATGGCTGGCCCGATCTATAGACCGTGAGGAGAACTCTTCGGGATATGAACAAAGGGCGAATGTGAGGTGCTTGCTCATGCTTTTTTTTTTTTTTTTCTGGAAATCTGTCATCGATTGCCATGGAATGTCGGGGTGTCCTCATGGGCCATCGATGAGGCTCCCTTTCTGGGGATTTGACCTGATCCCAAGAGTTTGGGGTCATTCTGTAGGAAGGGAGGAGGCCTTTCTGGTTTTTTTGTTTATTTTTTGTTTATTTTTTTTTTTTTACCTCAGGTGGACCACCAAAATAGGGATTCCAGAGCAGAGATGTGGGTTGGGGCAACTGGACAACCAGACCTCTGGTTAACATTGGGACCTAAGAACATGGCAATCCCCATATGTGGGCTCTTGGTCCAGACACTGAGAGGCCTTCCTTGAGGATAGGTCTCACTGAGTTTCACAATGTGTTTTTGTGCCCAAGGAGCCCCACAAGTCAGGGCGTGGCCTAATGTACCATGCTGGTTTCTCCTACACTGAACGTTGCACAATATGGAACCACAAGTTTTCTGGCCATGGGGAAGATGGAGTTCTAATTTCTGCAACACTTTCACTCCTGGACTGTGATTGGATTTAAGGTCTAGGTTCTTAAGCCTGAAATCTGAGGTTGGGAAGAGATGAAGACCTAAGGCCATGGTGTGTCTGATGTGCTCAGTGTTCGGCCAGCTGTTGAGTGTGGGTTGGGAGGTGCAGGCTCAGGCTGTGGCAGACAGGGAATTACGGCCCAGGCTAGACTGTATCATTGGGGTGCAGTCGAGTTTCGTGCAGGATGGTACTCATTTGTGGTTACTGGGTAGCCCCAGAGGGCAACGTTTTTCTTCTGGAGGGAAGACACATTGCCATATAGTGGCTCCAGAATTCCCAAACTGGAAGGCTTGTGGGCCAGGAGTGTGAGGAAAAATTCTGAGAACACAAGCCAGACTTAGATTTCGGGGTGAGGGGACGGCAGGCACCCTCTGCAGAGATGATTCGAGATCCCTTATACCTGAAGACAGAGCTAGGATCAGACGTTGGCTTAGGTCGAAGTTTCTATCCATGACGGCCCCTTCATGAAGGGGAGGGTGTCACGAGGACATGGAGGTTTTCCCACGATGGGAATTGTGAGATGCTCCAAACCGCAATGATTCCATCTGTGGGACAGTCGAGACCTGTTGGATGGCTCCAGGACATCCCATAAGGAAGTTATCCAGAGCAGGGTTCTAAGGATGGATGCCTGGGCAGCCTGCCTCCCATTCCAGGTGTCTCATAGCGCCAAGGCAAGTTCGATCTGCTGGATCTAGGGGAGCAACCGAGGCGGGTGTGTTGAAATGGGTGAGTTGAGGATGGGTCATAATGTGCATTTGTGTCCATGTAGACCTTGGAATGGGGTACTTGAACCGGGGCCTTGAGGGATGTTCATAACCGGAGGTTTTGATGGAGCTCTAAAGAGTATGTTTCCTATGTAGAGAAGAGAATTGTTTTGATGAGTGCCTAAGGAATCTCCCATATGCTGGTATTGGAAAACAGGCCTCTGACGAGAGATGACTGGAATCAAAAGCAATGGATCTGATTAGGGCCTAAGTGTCTGTCCAGTTCAATCTTATTCTATGGGGATATCTGTCTCTGGGTCTGAGTGGAGGTAGTTTCCTAACTTGTGAGAAATCATCCCTGTGTGTCCTGGGCAGCCAACATTATTCGGATGGCCTGGGGGAGTTTGGCGGATTCTCCTAATCTATTGGCTTGTGGCCAATGGAAATAGCAGAATTCCCCTGGAGAGGGAAGCCACAGTCCTGAGGTGTGGCTCCAGGGACCCCAGCTTGGATGATGTGTTGGCCAGGCCTGTGGGGACAGAAGTCTGAAAACACAAACTCAGCTTAGTTTTGGGGATGTATGTATGAAGGCTCGATCTACAGACCGTGAGAATTTTCCGGGCTATGAACAAAGGGCGAGTATGTGGCACTTGCTCAGGCTTTTGTCTCTGGATTTTGTGTCAACGGTGGCCGTGGAATGTCGGAGTGTCCTCAAGGGCCATGGACAATTCTTTCTCTGGTGATTTGGCCTGATCCCAAGTGGTTGGGATCATTCTGTGGATGGGAAGAGTCCTTTATGTATTTTTTTTTTACCTCAGTTCTCCCACCAAAGAGGGATTCCAGAGTAGAGCCCTGAGTAGGTGTGACTAGACATCTCGAACTCTGGTTGAGATTGGGGGACTAGGGGCTTGGCAAGCCCCATATGTGGGCTGTTGTTCCAGTCACTAATAGGCTTACATGAGGATAGGGCTCACGCTGAGGGTCACAATGTGTGTTTGTGCAAATTGTGGCCCTCAGGGATAGGTGGGGCCTCATAGTCCATGCTGCTTTCTCCTACAATGAACATTGGACAACATGCCAACCACTAGGTTTCTTGCCAAGGCGAAGGAGAAGTTCTGATTCTTGCATCACGTTCACTCCTGAGCAGTGAGTGGAGATAAAGTCTAGGTTCTGAAGGTGAAAACTGAGGTTGGGTAGAGATGATGGCCTAAAGCCATTGTGGGTGTGATATGCTCTGTGTACGGCCAGCTGTCTGGGTGTTGGACTGGAGGTCTGCCCTCAGGCTGTGTCAGACAGGGCTTTAGTGCACAGGCTAGACTGTATAATTGGGGTGTGGTCGAGTGGCATGCAGGTTGTTACTCATTTGGTGTTTCCGGTTAGCCCTATAGGGCAACATTTTTCTTCTGGAGGGCAGGCAGAGTGCTGCATTGTGTCTCCAGAATTGCCAAACTGGAGGGGTGTGGCCAGGATTGTGAGGAAGGAAGTCTGAAAACACAAGCTAGCATGAGTTTTGGGGCCAAGAGCATGTCAGGCCCACTCTGCAGAGGCTGAATCGAGATCTCCTGCAGGTGAGGTCAGGGCGAGTATCAGATGTTGCCTCAACCTGGAGTTTGTGTCCATGATGGCCCCTTCCTGAAGGGGGTGGGGGCGTCATGAGGCCAGGCAGGTTTCCCTACGCTGGGAGTTGTGAGCTGCTCCAAAATTCAAAGTTTCCTTCTTCAGGACAGTCGAGTACTATTGGATGGTTCCAGGATGCCCCATACAGAAAGACTCGAGTGCAGAGGCCTAAGCATGGATGCCGAGACACGCCAACTCACCTTCCCATTGCCTGGTCGAGACAAGGCACGCTCAATCTACGCACTCTTGGGTGAGCTACCCAGAAGGCTGAGTTTAAATGGACTCTCCTGAGGATGAGTCATAATGTGGGTTGGTGGCCATGGAGACCTTGGAATTTGGCAGTAGCAAAGGGACTCTGCAGGATTCTCCAACCCGAAGGGCTTGACACAACTCCAACAAGAAAGCTTCCCATGTGGAGATGAGAGGTCTACTGTTTGGTGCCTCAGGAAAGCCCCGTATGCTGGTCTTCGAACCCAGGCCTCTGAGGAGTGATACCTGGACACCAAAGCAAGAGTTCATAATAGGGCCTAGGGGCCTGTCTGGTTCAATCTTCTGTCTCTGCGGATATCTGTCTGTGTGTCTGCATGGAGGTAGTAGTTGCTCAGCTTGTGTCATAATGCCCCTATTTGTCCAGTGCGGCTTGCGGTAGTGGGATGTCCTTGGGGACCTTGAGGTTTCTACTATTTTGTAGAGATGTGGCCAATGGAATGGGCAGTTTCTTAGGAGAGAGCAGGCACAGTTCTGTGGTGTGGCTCCAGAGACCCCAGCCTGGAGGCTGTGTGGGCCATGGCTGTGCAGACAGACATCCAAAAACCCTAACTCAGCTCAGGTTTGGGGCCGAGGTTACGGCAGGCCTGATCTACAGTCCATGAGGGGAGTTCCTCTGGATATGAAAGAAGGGTGAGAGGGAGGCAGTCGCTCAGGCTTTTGTCTCTGGATGTTTTGTCCACAATGGCCGTTTAATGTAGGAGTTGCCTCATGGGTCGTAGAAGTCTCCCTCTCTGGTAGTTTGTCCAGCCCCCAAGAGTTTGGGGTCATTCTGTGGGAAGGGAAGTGTCCTGTTTTCTGCTTCATGTTTCCCCCCAGTATAGGGATTCTAGAGCATAGCAGTGGGTACTGACAACTGGAATACTCGCCCTCTGGTTAAGCCTGGGGCCCTATGGATATGACAAGCCCCATATGCAGGATCTTGGTCCAGCCACTGAAAGGCGTTACTTTAACACGGGACTCAAGCTGCAGGTCACAATGCATGTCTGTGCCCTAGGCGGCCCTCAAGCACTGGCGTGGCCTTTCGGACAATGCAGGTTTTCCCACATTGAACGTTGGACAACATGCCAACCACAAGGTTTCTGGCCATGGGGAAGGAGGAATTCTAATTTCTGCATCACGTTCACCCCTGGGCAGTGATTGGAGATAAGGTCTAGGTTCTGAAGCCTGAAAACCGAGGTTGGGAAGAGATGACGACCTACAGCCATAGCGGGTCCAATGTGTCCAGGTTGGGACCAGCTGTCTGGGTGTCGTTTGGGATGTCTTGTCTCAGGCTGTGCCAGAAAGGGCATTAGAATACAGGGTGGGCTCTATAATTGCTTTACCATCGAGTGGCATGCATTAGAAAATCATTTGGGGTTTCTTATTAGCAGCATAGGGCAAAGTTTTTCTTCTGGAGGGCAGGCAGAGTGCTGCATTGTGGCTTCGGAATTCCCAAACTGGAGGGCTTGAGGGCCAGGAGAGTGAGGACGGAAGCTGAGAACACAAGCTGGGCTTAGGTTTCGGGGCAAGGACATGGCAGGCACACTCTGCAGAGCTGAATTGAGATCTCATGCGTATGAAGTCAGGTCGAGGTTCAGACTTTGGCTCAGGTTTGAGTTTCTGTCCATGTGGGCCCCTTCAGGAAGGGGGGGCATTATGAGGCCATGGGGGTTTTGCCACTATTGGAGTTGTGAGATGCTCCAAACCGCAAGGATTCCTTCTGTGGGACAATTAAGATTTGTTGGTTGGCTCCAGGACGTCTTATAAGGTATTTTTCCAGAACAGCGTTCTAAGTATGGATGCCTGGGCAGCCAGCCTCACATTCCAATTGTCTCCTAGCAACAAGAAACGTTTGATCTGCTGGCTTGTGTAGCAACAGAGGGGGCTGATTTGAAATGGACTTTCCTGAGGATAGTCTTAATGTTGGTTTGAGTCCATGGAGACCTTGGTATGGGGCAGTGGCACCAGGGCCCTGAAGGATTCTCCTAACCAGAGGTTATGACAAAGCTCCAATGAGCAAGTTTTCCATGGGGAGACGAGATTTGTTCTTATTGGTGCCTCAGGAAACCACCATATGCTGGTATTGGAAACGAGGCTTCTGAGGACAGATGCCTGGAAACCAAAGCAATGGATCTGATTAGGGCCTAGGGTCCTGTCTGGTTCAATTTTTTTCTCTGGGGACATCTCTTGTCTGAGTGCAGGTAGTTGCTCAGCTGGTTTGAGATCACCCCTGTTTGTCCTGGGCGGCCTACACTATTGGGATGGCCTCAGTGACTTTGGAGGTTTTTCCTAATTTGCAAGGTTGTGGCCAATGGAATGGGAAGAATTCCCTTGAAAGGGAAGCACAGTTCTGAGGTGTGGCTCCAGGGACCCAAGTGTGGAGCGTGTGTGGTCCAGGGCTATTTGGACAAAAGTCTGAAAACACAAACTCCACTTAGGTTGGAGGATGTATGTATGGCCAGCCCGATCTATAGACCGTGAGGAGAACTCATCGGGATATGAACAAAGGGCGAATGTGAGGAGCTTGCTCATGCTTTTTTTTTTTTTTTTTTTTTCTGGAAATGTGTCACCGATTGCCATGAAATGTCGGGGTGTCCTCATGGGCCATCGATGAGGCTCCCTTTCTGGGGATTTAACCCGATCCCAAGGGTTTGGGGTCATTCTGTTGGAAGGGAGGAGGCCTTTCTGGTTTTTTTGTTTATTTATTTTTGTTTATTTGTTTTTTTTTTTTTTTTACCTCAGGTGGACCACCAAATGAGGGATTCCAGAGCAGAGTCGTGGGTGGGGGCAACTGGACAACCAGACCTCTGGTTAACATTGGGACCTAAGAACATGGCAAGCCCCATATGTGGGCTCTTGGTCCAGACACTGAGAGGCTTTCCTTGAGGATAGGTCTCACACTGAGTTTCACAATGTGTTTTTGAGCCCAAGGAGCCCATCAAGGTAGGGCGTGGCCTAATGTACCATGCTGGTTTCTCCTACACTGAACATTGCACAATATGGCAACCACAAGTTTTCTGGCCATGGGGAAGAAGGAGTTCTAATTTCTGCAACACTTTCACTCCTGGACTATGATTGGATTTAAGGTCTAGGTTCTGAAGCCTGAAAACCGAGTTTGGGAAGAGATGACGACCTACAGCCATAGCGGGTCCTATGTGTCCAGGTTGGGGCCAGCTGTCTGGGTGTCGTTTGGGATGTCTTGTCTCAGGCTGTGCCAGACAGGGCAGTAGTATACAGGGTAGGCTGTATAATTGCTTTACCATCGAGTGACATGCATTAGAAAATCATTTGGGGTTTCTTATTAGCAGCATAGGGCAAAGTTTTTCTTCTGGAGGGCAGGCAGAGTGCTGCATTGTGGCTTCGGAATTCCCAAACTGGAGGGCTTGAGGGCCAGGAGAGTGAGGACGGAAGCTGAGAACACAAGCTGGGCTTAGGTTTCGGGGCAAGGGCATGGGAGGCACACTCTGCAGAGCTGAATTGAGATCTCATGCGTCTGAAGTTAGGTCGAGGATCAGACTTTGGCTCAGGTTTGCGTTTCTTTCCATTTTGGCCCCTTCAAGAAGAGGGGGGATTATGAGGCCATGGGGGTTTTGCCACTATTGGAGTTGTGAGATGCTCCAAACCGCAAGGTTTCCTTCTGTGGGACAATTAAGATTTGTTGGATGGCTCCAGGACGTCCTATAAGGTATTTTTTCCAGAACAGGGTTCTACGTATGGATGCCTGGGCAGCAGCCTCACATTCCAATTGTCTCCTAGCAACAAGAAACGTTTGATCTGCTGGCTTGGGGTAGCAACAGAGGGGGCTGAGTTGAATGGACTTTCCTGAGGATGGCCTTAATGTTGGTTTGAGTCCATGGAGACCTTGGTATGGGGCAGTGGCACCAGGGCCCTGAAGGATTCTCCTAACCAGAGGTTATGACAAAGCTCCAATGAGCAAGTTTTCCATGGGGAGACGAGATTTGTTCTTATTGGTGCCTCAGGAAACCACCATATGCTGGTATTGGAAATGAGGCCTCTGAGGAGAGATGCCTGGAAACCAAAGCAATGGATTTGATTAGGGCCTACAGGCCTGTCCGGTTCAATATTTTTTCTGGGGACAACTGTTGTCTGAGTGGAGGTAGTTGCTCAGCTGGTTTGAGATCACCCCTGTTTGTCCTGGCGGCCTACACTATTGGGATGGCCTCGGTGACTTTGGAGGTTTTTCCTCATTTGCAAGGTTGTGGCCAATGGAATGGGAAGAATTCCCTTGAAAGGGAAGCACAGTCCTGAGGTGTGGCTCCAGGGACCCAAGTGTGGAGCGTGTGTGGTCCAGGGCTATTTGGACAAAAGTCTGAAAACACAAACTCCACTTAGGATTGGGGATGTAGGTATGGCTGGCCCGATCTATAGACCGTGAGGAGAACTCTTCGGGATATGAACAAAGGGCGAATGTGAGGTGCTTGCTCATGCTTTTTTTTTTTTTTTTTCTGGAAATCTGTCATCGATTGCCATGGAATGTCGGGGTGTCCTCATGGGCCATCGATGAGGCTCCCTTTCTGGGGATTTGACCTGATCCCAAGAGTTTGGGGTCATTCTGTAGGAAGGGAGGAGGCCTTTCTGGTTTTTTTGTTTATTTTTTGTTTATTTTTTTTTTTTTACCTCAGGTGGACCACCAAAATAGGGATTCCAGAGCAGAGATGTGGGTTGGGGCAACTGGACAACCAGACCTCTGGTTAACATTGGGACCTAAGAACATGGCAATCCCCATATGTGGGCTCTTGGTCCAGACACTGAGAGGCCTTCCTTGAGGATAGGTCTCACTGAGTTTCACAATGTGTTTTTGTGCCCAAGGAGCCCCACAAGTCAGGGCGTGGCCTAATGTACCATGCTGGTTTCTCCTACACTGAACGTTGCACAATATGGAACCACAAGTTTTCTGGCCATGGGGAAGATGGAGTTCTAATTTCTGCAACACTTTCACTCCTGGACTGTGATTGGATTTAAGGTCTAGGTTCTTAAGCCTGAAATCTGAGGTTGGGAAGAGATGAAGACCTAAGGCCATGGTGTGTCTGATGTGCTCAGTGTTCGGCCAGCTGTTGAGTGTGGGTTGGGAGGTGCAGGCTCAGGCTGTGGCAGACAGGGAATTACGGCCCAGGCTAGACTGTATCATTGGGGTGCAGTCGAGTTTCGTGCAGGATGGTACTCATTTGTGGTTACTGGGTAGCCCCAGAGGGCAACGTTTTTCTTCTGGAGGGAAGACACATTGCCATATAGTGGCTCCAGAATTCCCAAACTGGAAGGCTTGTGGGCCAGGAGTGTGAGGAAAAATTCTGAGAACACAAGCCAGACTTAGATTTCGGGGTGAGGGGACGGCAGGCACCCTCTGCAGAGATGATTCGAGATCCCTTATACCTGAAGACAGAGCTAGGATCAGACGTTGGCTTAGGTCGAAGTTTCTATCCATGACGGCCCCTTCATGAAGGGGAGGGTGTCACGAGGACATGGAGGTTTTCCCACGATGGGAATTGTGAGATGCTCCAAACCGCAATGATTCCATCTGTGGGACAGTCGAGACCTGTTGGATGGCTCCAGGACATCCCATAAGGAAGTTATCCAGAGCAGGGTTCTAAGGATGGATGCCTGGGCAGCCTGCCTCCCATTCCAGGTGTCTCATAGCGCCAAGGCAAGTTCGATCTGCTGGATCTAGGGGAGCAACCGAGGCGGGTGTGTTGAAATGGGTGAGTTGAGGATGGGTCATAATGTGCATTTGTGTCCATGTAGACCTTGGAATGGGGTACTTGAACCGGGGCCTTGAGGGATGTTCATAACCGGAGGTTTTGATGGAGCTCTAAAGAGTATGTTTCCTATGTAGAGAAGAGAATTGTTTTGATGAGTGCCTAAGGAATCTCCCATATGCTGGTATTGGAAAACAGGCCTCTGACGAGAGATGACTGGAATCAAAAGCAATGGATCTGATTAGGGCCTAAGTGTCTGTCCAGTTCAATCTTATTCTATGGGGATATCTGTCTCTGGGTCTGAGTGGAGGTAGTTTCCTAACTTGTGAGAAATCATCCCTGTGTGTCCTGGGCAGCCAACATTATTCGGATGGCCTGGGGGAGTTTGGCGGATTCTCCTAATCTATTGGCTTGTGGCCAATGGAAATAGCAGAATTCCCCTGGAGAGGGAAGCCACAGTCCTGAGGTGTGGCTCCAGGGACCCCAGCTTGGATGATGTGTTGGCCAGGCCTGTGGGGACAGAAGTCTGAAAACACAAACTCAGCTTAGTTTTGGGGATGTATGTATGAAGGCTCGATCTACAGACCGTGAGAATTTTCCGGGCTATGAACAAAGGGCGAGTATGTGGCACTTGCTCAGGCTTTTGTCTCTGGATTTTGTGTCAACGGTGGCCGTGGAATGTCGGAGTGTCCTCAAGGGCCATGGACAATTCTTTCTCTGGTGATTTGGCCTGATCCCAAGTGGTTGGGATCATTCTGTGGATGGGAAGAGTCCTTTATGTATTTTTTTTTTACCTCAGTTCTCCCACCAAAGAGGGATTCCAGAGTAGAGCCCTGAGTAGGTGTGACTAGACATCTCGAACTCTGGTTGAGATTGGGGGACTAGGGGCTTGGCAAGCCCCATATGTGGGCTGTTGTTCCAGTCACTAATAGGCTTACATGAGGATAGGGCTCACGCTGAGGGTCACAATGTGTGTTTGTGCAAATTGTGGCCCTCAGGGATAGGTGGGGCCTCATAGTCCATGCTGCTTTCTCCTACAATGAACATTGGACAACATGCCAACCACTAGGTTTCTTGCCAAGGCGAAGGAGAAGTTCTGATTCTTGCATCACGTTCACTCCTGAGCAGTGAGTGGAGATAAAGTCTAGGTTCTGAAGGTGAAAACTGAGGTTGGGTAGAGATGATGGCCTAAAGCCATTGTGGGTGTGATATGCTCTGTGTACGGCCAGCTGTCTGGGTGTTGGACTGGAGGTCTGCCCTCAGGCTGTGTCAGACAGGGCTTTAGTGCACAGGCTAGACTGTATAATTGGGGTGTGGTCGAGTGGCATGCAGGTTGTTACTCATTTGGTGTTTCCGGTTAGCCCTATAGGGCAACATTTTTCTTCTGGAGGGCAGGCAGAGTGCTGCATTGTGTCTCCAGAATTGCCAAACTGGAGGGGTGTGGCCAGGATTGTGAGGAAGGAAGTCTGAAAACACAAGCTAGCATGAGTTTTGGGGCCAAGAGCATGTCAGGCCCACTCTGCAGAGGCTGAATCGAGATCTCCTGCAGGTGAGGTCAGGGCGAGTATCAGATGTTGCCTCAACCTGGAGTTTGTGTCCATGACGGCCCCTTCCTGAAGGGGGTGGGGGCGTCATGAGGCCAGGCAGGTTTCCCTACGCTGGGAGTTGTGAGCTGCTCCAAAATTCAAAGTTTCCTTCTTCAGGACAGTCGAGTACTATTGGATGGTTCCAGGATGCCCCATACAGAAAGACTCGAGTGCAGAGGCCTAAGCATGGATGCCGAGACACGCCAACTCACCTTCCCATTGCCTGGTCGAGACAAGGCACGCTCAATCTACGCACTCTTGGGTGAGCTACCCAGAAGGCTGAGTTTAAATGGACTCTCCTGAGGATGAGTCATAATGTGGGTTGGTGGCCATGGAGACCTTGGAATTTGGCAGTAGCAAAGGGACTCTGCAGGATTCTCCAACCCGAAGGGCTTGACACAACTCCAACAAGAAAGCTTCCCATGTGGAGATGAGAGGTCTACTGTTTGGTGCCTCAGGAAAGCCCCGTATGCTGGTCTTCGAACCCAGGCCTCTGAGGAGTGATACCTGGACACCAAAGCAAGAGTTCATAATAGGGCCTAGGGGCCTGTCTGGTTCAATCTTCTGTCTCTGCGGATATCTGTCTGTGTGTCTGCATGGAGGTAGTAGTTGCTCAGCTTGTGTCATAATGCCCCTATTTGTCCAGTGCGGCTTGCGGTAGTGGGATGTCCTTGGGGACCTTGAGGTTTCTACTATTTTGTAGAGATGTGGCCAATGGAATGGGCAGTTTCTTAGGAGAGAGCAGGCACAGTTCTGTGGTGTGGCTCCAGAGACCCCAGC